>NC_051290.1:2050684-2080684 GCF_015220745.1 Sebastes umbrosus
TTTTCTTCACAGCCGTAAAAAAAACGCTGAACTCAAAGCACTTTTTGAAACAGATAGTAGAATAATGAGATGGGACAGACACACAGGTGTCTTTTAATGCCTCCGTGACAGCTGTGAGCAGAAACATAATGTTTTCAGGTTGTCCTTTCGGTTTGTTCTCGTGAACACGATATCTCAGGAACGCCTGGAGGGAGTAAATTCAAATTTGGCACAAACGTCCACTTGGACTCAAGGATGAATTGATTCAGTGGTCAAAGGTTGATAACTCAAGAATCATGTGCTATTTATGACAATTTCCCACAAATGTCTAACAGGATAAAATGATGAAATGATGACCTTTTGGACAGTCATGGAGGTTGACTGCGACTTGAGTGGTTGGTGGAGGCATACAACCACAAAGTGGTAATTCTAGTTTTAAAATGATGTATTACTCAATCCATGAATTCTATTAGAATTGTATAATGTGATACTTAGAACAATCCCCAGACCGGTAGGTCTGGGGATTGGGGACCGGTGGGGAAAGTTAAATGCTTGCCCCTCATTACTACCACTGAGGCACTTACCCCCAAACACTCCGGTTGCTCCGTGGCCAGCAGATCATACTGTATTTGTACGGTGCAGCTTCCAGCTGTGAATGTGTAACTGTGTTTCTGAAACTCTCAGTGAATCTCCCCCTGAATAAATGTAAACAACCATCTGCCTTCATTAGCTTGAGACTTGACTATTGAAATGCACTAATTGGTCTCAACCAGTCTTCCCTTTTTTTAGAAGGTATCAGGTATAAGCTGTGTAAGTAGTGCTGTGACATTTTCCTTATGCTTTTATGTACCTTTTTATGATATTCGTTTTTATTTTGTTTTTTATCTGTTTTTATTCCTGTTATTTCCTGATGTTAATGTGAAGCACTTTGGGTACCTTTTGGCCGTTGTAAAGGGCTATACAAATAGCATGCTAATACAAATAAGTACTGCTATTTTAACATTGTGATCATCATTAATTTTTATTTTTATCATCATTCATGTGATCATCATTATTACGGTTATATTGTGTTTATGATCTAGTGCTGCCATCACTTTATCAGGATTTTACTGTCTAAGTGGTGATCGATGAATGCTCCTGATAAACGTGATTAAAAATGTGCCTCTAAGTCTGCTTTTATATTTAAAATAAATGTGCATTTATACTTTTTTATTAATTTTTCTTTGAATAATGTGACAGACAATCAAACTGTGTGGTTACCAGAGCCTAAAGTGTTCATCATGCTAAAACAAAGTCTGTTAAGCGCACAGCAACACGCCAAACAAACATTTACTACAATAAAATGTTTTAAAATGTCAGTTTTGTGTCAGCAGCTTGTTTCCTCTCTGTGTGATTCTCTGAGCCTCACAGAGCTCATGGTGATAATATGTGTGATGTAGTTTACTTAAAAACATTTTTAAAAATCACTTTCAGAAAGCCCCAAAGCTAAAGAGTAGTGAAGAGAAACAAGCACTAATCGTCTTTATCTGATGAGCCCTCCTCCGTCTCTCTCTACATGACGTCTGAAGAAAGAAGTTTGTGTTATTGAATTAAACTTGTGCAGCTTCACCAGCTCAAACTGGAGATGCTGATGTGTTTTAAAGGACTGTTAGTGTCATCTAGTGGAGAGAAATACTAATAACAAGCAGCAGCAGTACTACCAGCACCCTGAAACTGAAGCAGCTAAATGGAATTCAACCCTCTTTAATTGTCTTATTTCCCCCTCTGACTCAACGTTTTCCTTCTAGACCAGGAGTCAGCAACCTTTACTAGCAAAAGAAAAGAAAATCTGTCTGGAGCCGCAAAACATGTGATCATTGTGATGAAGATAACACAGTTTATAGTCTAAGTATATAGTATAGAAGTCTAATGCAGTGAGGGCCAAAGAGACAATGTACTACGGAGTATTAGGGCCACATTGAGGGAAAAAACATCTGAGATTTACAGAATAAAGTCGTAATATTACGAGAATAAAGTAGTAATATATTATGTCCAGACTGGAATATCTCAGGATGGATTGACATGAAATTCCGTGCAGACATTCATGTTCTCCAGAGGATGAATCCTCGTGACTCTTCCTCTAGCGCCACCATGAGGTTGACATTTGGGTTTGTACTGTCGCCTCGTCCTCAGAGGGCTGTGGTTGAAGACTTGCTGTTATTGGAGGACTTGAACCACACTAATGATAGCAACGACAGCAGGTTGTGGTGATTAGATATGGCGTTTTCATTTATTATCATAGAACAAACAGTCAAACTGAGCTCAAAGACACTTCTTGGAAAGACACAAACTGCTTACCCCTTCTGATGAAAACATCCAGTATGTTTTCCTTCCAACAGCCGGAGATACATTTATCAAAATGACATCATTAGACATCAAAATACAGAGTTCAAACATTTAAAACAGGGTAATTATTATTTTAAAAATACTCAACAAACATGGCTTTGACTTCACAGAGACTCTTTCTCTTCTTTCCTTCCATGAAATCCAGTTTCTTTTTCACACATGCGGAGAGTTCAGACGAGTTTATGTTTTTATTCTGACTTTTATCTGAGTGTTTTTTTGGCTTTAAAGCATCGAAACAAGATGGCGAAGGACGTAGAGAGAAAGAGAGGAGTTCCCGCCGCCGGCTATGTGCTCGCAGTGATGTCACCCGCCCGAGGAGGGGAGTCGTCGCTGTCGTCGTCCCAGGACGAGAAGGTGAACCCCGCCGGGGCGGAGATAGAGTGCGGGGTGAGGGTGTGGCCGAGGCCTTGGTACCGCCCGCTGGAGGACGGGGAGGACGGCATCGATGTGGCTGCCACGGCGGCGGTGTCCGGGGGGGACGCGGTGAGGAGGCCGGTGTGCTCGGTGTGTTCGGGTCGAGCTACCGAACCGAAGTACATCTTGTTGGGACGACCCAGGAACGTACGACCTGAGGGGGGTAAGAGATATTTAACACAATATTATTATTATTATTATTATTATTATTATTATTATTATTATTATTATTATTATTATTATTATTATGTGTGAGTAATTCAGACAATTAAGAGCATGTGTGAGATTATTTCATATCAACGGTATAGAACATAAAAACAAAGTGTACACTGTTAAAGTATCAAAAAACACTGAAATGTACAATAGTTTAATTCAAGTTTAGTTAAATCAAAACATGAAATAGTAAAAGAAATAAAGTAGTACAAAAAGAAAAAATTATATTATTATTATTATTATTATTATTATTATTATTATTATTATTATCATTATTATTATTAATAATAATATAATAAAAATAAAAATTTATTAATATAAAAATATAATAATAATTATTATTATTATTATTATTATTATTATTATTAATAATAATAATAATAATAATAATAATACATATTGTGATTATATTAATAATAAAATAAAATTAAGCCGACAAATAAACAAAAAGATATATATGAAATAAACAATAGAAAAATAATATATTTTACTTAAATCTCTTTAAATAACACACATTTCCTATTATTGATGAATTTAGCAGATTCAGTAATTATTAACAATTACACAATTGACTACAATAAATAACATGTCATCGTTATAGCATATAAAAGTATATACAAATAAAATATAACTGGTAAAGAATAAAACAAACTGACATGTACAATAGTTTTATACAAGTTTAATTAAATTAAGACTTTATTGTAAAGAAAAGTAGTCAAAAAAAATATTATTATTAATAATAATAATTTTCTTTTTTGACTATATTTTGTTTACTATTACTATTATCTTAATTTAAACATTAACATATTAATTTAAATTTAAATAACTAAACTTGTATAGAACTATTGTACTATTGTTTTTTATATATATTTTTATTTGTGAGCTTAATTTATTATATTATTAATATAATCCCAATATGTCTAATAACAATAATAATATTAATAATAATAATAATAATAATATTTTTTTTTTCTTTTTTGTACTGTTTCTTTACAATAATAATAATAATTTTACATATTGTGATAATATTAATAATAAAATAAAACTCAGTATTTTAACCGTTTTAACCGATAGCGTTCATCAGTTAAAATGCTTAATGTCTGTTAAACGGTTAAACGGTTAATTATTGACATCCCTAATTTCCATAAATAAATATATACATATATTTGCATGAAGCAGCATATTTGTGCACTCCCATATGTTGATAAGAGGATTAAATAGAGTATTAAATAATTGACAAATCTCCCTTTAAGGAACATTTTGAACAGATAAATGTGCAATTAATTTGTGATGAACTATGAACAATCATGCGATTAATCACAATTAAATTTGTTTCCATTGACTGACAGCCCTAAGTTAATAGTCCAAACAGGGTCATACACCTTTAAGAAAGAAGGAGGTGTAACTTAAAGAAGGGGTGTGACTTGAAGCCGTCTTGCAGGCTGCAGATTGACACTAGTCAAGTTTGGATAAAACTGGCATACAGACTCCCACAATACATCAGCACACACTACATCCAGAGCATGTCCGGACTCAAAACCATCCAAGAAAGAAACACCGTCCTCACCCAGAGATCTATACAGAGAGCCATCCATAACCTGCCATGACACAGTTAATCCATGAAGGACAACCAGAACACCACCTCTCCATAATACTCCAAAACAAACCACCATAACTATCAAACCCCTCCACCACCACCAATACTAACCCATGATTACATTTAACTCCAGTTACAGTCCACACACCACACACAACCACATCATCTATTTATCCATCATTGTCTTTTAAAACATCACCCTTTTATTTATCATTCTTTTTACTTCTATCTATCAATCTATTTTACTTTATTTTAGCTTATTCTTTTTTAATTTTGCCTTAATTTGATTTGACTGACAGCCACCACCCCCACCACACTGTACAGTCACATGATATATTGATCTTTGCCCAGTTGTTGTCTGTGCAATATCGTTGGCGTAATACACACCTCAAGTGCAACTACCTTTGTTTATATTTATTTATTACATCTACCCTACCTATTTTACAAGTGCAATTCCCTCTGTTTACATTACATCTATTTTTATATTTTATACTTCTAGTGTAACACTTCTGTTTATATTTATTTATTACATCTACTTTACCTGTTTTATTTGCTTTATAACTGTGTGTGTTTTACCTGTTATATGTTTTATCCACCTCGTTTAGTCTTGTCAAGTATTTGTTTTAAAGCACTGACCAGAAGTGGCAACTGTGAATCTCGTTGTATTAAATACAATGACAATAAAGCTTTCTATTCCATTCTATTCTATTAGGTTGGCTTTTTTAAAGTTTTCTTTATTTTTATTTCTTTATTTTTTATATCTATTTATTTATTTTTCATTTATTTATTTATTTTATCCCTTTTTTATTTTTCATTTGTTTTATCCATATTTCATTTTATTTTATTTTTTTATAAGAAAAAAAAACAAAAACCTGCTCAACTGCGTCACCAGCAGCTGGGCTCCTCCATCTCCTCTCTCCTCTCTCCTCACGACGTTATGCAACGTTACACTGTTGGATTTGGCAAAGCGAGAAAGGACAGAAGTCATTGGCTCTCCATAAATAAGGACCACGCCTCTCTCCTCTCAGTGACCTATGGATAGAAGGACCGGCTCCCGAGTATAAAAAGCAGATGTCATGCTGTCCAGCAGCATGTGAGCTGAGCACACCGGCAGCATGTCTCTGATGTCTTTCTCTCCGGTGTCTCGGTGGTTGGCTTCACCTGTCTTTGGACTTCTCTTGGTGGTCTTCACAGAAGTTGAAGGTGAGCTCCTTTGTGTCACTATAATGAACTTGTTATCGTATTAAAGATAAACTGACTCGGTGGTGGAAGAAGTATTTAGATCCTTTACTGTAGTACAATTACTAATACTACCACACTGTGAAAGTGTAATCAGTAAAATGTAATTAAAGTATTAAAACTGTGACTGTTGTACTGTTATTTACAGACGCAGGCAAAATTGTTGGTAACGTTCCGTTAAAGAGAGAAAAACCCACAATGGTCACTGAAATAACTTGAAACTGACAAAAGTAATAATAAATAAAAATTCACTGAAAATGAACTAATGAAAATCAGATATTGTTTTTGAATTATGGTTCAGCAGAATCATTTAAAAAAACAAACTAATGAAACTGGCCTAGTCAAAAATGATGGTAACATTAACTTAATATTTAGTTGCACAACCTTTTGAGGCAATCACTGCAATCAAGTGATTTCTGTAACTCTCAATGAGACTTCTGCACCTGTCGACAGGTATGTTGGCCCACTCCTCGTGAGCAAACTGCTCCAGCTGTCTCAGGTTTGAAGGGTGCCTTCTCCAGACTGCATGTTTCAGCTCCTTCCACAGATGTTCAATAGGATTTAGATCCGGGCTCATAGAAGGCCACTTCAGAATAGTCCAATGTTTTGTTCTTAGCCATTCTTGGGTGTTTTTAGCTGTGTTTTGGGTCATTGTCCTGTTTGAGGACCCATGACCTGCAACTGAGACCAAGCTTTCTGACACTGGGCAGCACATTTTGCTCCAGAATGCCTTGATAGTCTTGAGATTTCATTGCACCCTGCACAGATTCAAGACACCCTGTGCCAGATGCAACAAAGCAGCCCCATAACATAACCGAGCCTCCTCCATGTTTCACATTAGGTACAGTGTTCTTTTCTTTGGATGCTTCATTTTTGCGTCTGTGAACATAGAGCTGATGTGACTTGCCAAAAAGCTCCAGTTTTGTCTCATCTGTCCAAAGGACATTCTCCCAGAAGCTTTGTGGCTTGTCAATATGCATTTTGGAAAATTCCAGTCTCGCTTTTTTATGATTTGGTGTCCTCCTGGGTCGTCTTCCATTAAGTCCACTTTGGCTCAAACAATGACGGATGGTGCGATCTGACACTGATGTACCTTGACCTTGGAGTTCACCTCTAATCTCTTTGGAAGTTGTTCTGGGCTCTTTGGTTACCATTCGTGTTATCCGTCTCTTCAATATGTCATCAATTTTCCTCTTGCGGCTACGTCCAGGGAGGTTGGCTACAGTCCCATGGACCTTAAACTTCTGAATAATATGTGCAGCTGTAGTCACAGGAACATCAGGCTGCTTGAAGATGGTCTTATAGCCTTTACCTTTAACATGAAGGTCTATAATGTTCTTTCTGATCTCCTGAGACAACTCTCTCCTTAGCTTTCTGTGGTCCATGTTCAGTGTGGTACACACCATGATACCAAACAGCACAGTGACTTCTTTTCACCCTTTAAATAGGCAGACTGACTGATTACAAGTTTGAAGATACCTGTGATGCTATTTACAGGACACACCTTAGTTTAATATGTCCCTATGGTCACATTATTTTACATCTTTTCTAGGGGTACCATCATTTTTGTCCTGGCCAGTTTCATCAGTTTGTTTTTTAAAATGATTCTGTTGAACCACAATTCAAAAACAATATCTGATTTTCATTAGTTAATTTTCAGTGAATTTTTATTTATTATTACTTTTGTCAGTTTCAAGTTATTTCAGTGACCATTGTGGGTTTTTCTCTCTTTAACGGAACGTTACCAACAACTTTGCCTACGTCTGTATTCTATCATTAGATTATTATTACTGATGCATTAATGTAAAAGTAGGATTTTACTGTTGTAGTTATCAACTCGGAGTTTCTGTCTGACTGAGAACGTTACGGGGAGCTGTCTGCAGCATCTGACCGATCATAGACATGAACACGCCCAGAGGCAGGCAGAGCGGCGCTTTGTACACAGGAAGAGTAAACTATATTAAACAAATACGAAGAAGTTAAACACTTAATCAGACTAACAGTAACACAGTTGAAGCTGCTAAATACAGGAAGAACAGCTGGTGAAAGGAAAAACTCCAGATGTGTGAATGTGTAAATTAACAGATTTATTAATTTAAGGGAACACTCAAAAGTCAGATATAGTCGTCTAAATATAAATAGCTTTTAAGAGTGTAATTGATGAATGGAATACTCATCTTTATACCCTGTGTACTTTTCCTATTCGGCGTCTATGACTATTTAAACCTTCTTTCAGCTGCTTCCCTCCTCTGTGGAGGTATGAAACAGACTCAAGAGGAAGATAAAAAAGGTAAACACCCTCAGCATAAATCCAGCTGTTCTTCCTGCATTTGTCAGTTTAAACTGTGTTAATTTCAGTCTGGATTATGAGTCTAACTTCTTCATATGTATGTAATATTATCATACAATCTCAGCACTGAGCTCTGATTGGTCAGTAGAAGGTGGTTTTATACAAGTTGCTCTCTTATCTGGATACAGCGTTAAAGGCGCTGCCCTGGTCATTCGTTCAAGAGTTGCTCAGTGTGCGCATGAAGCCTAAACAGGACTCGCATGTAAATGACGCGCCTCATCTGCATGTCAAGATGAGGCGGCGGCAGCAGAGGGGCGGAGACTAAAAGCTGTGTTCAAGTCGGACAGTTTTCCATCCGTTTCCAGCAGCCTTCGCGGAATTAACAGGAAGTCATAGAAACAGTTACTTCCTGTTAGATCTGATCTGTAGGCCACTTGTAGTTTTCAGACCACGTTGGGATTTATTTATATTTGTTTGTAAATCTATGTGTAAATGTGTGTGTGTGTGGCATTGGATTCTATCCTTTATTATTTGTATGTCCACCTTGTAAAGCACTTTGTAATGAGAACTCATTTTGATAAGTGTTATATATAAATAACCTTCATTATTATAATAATTATTATTAATAACCACACAAGATGTGTTTGTTAACAGATGAAACCTTCATTGCACAACATGAGACCAATATCCTACAATCTAGTGTTAAATATTACAGTTACACAGAAAGTTGTGACTTCCTACAACACCTGGTGTCAAAACTAAGAGCCAATCAGCTCTTTGATCAGGCGACAGCCAGGCGTTTCCCATCATGCACTGGGTCTTGCAGTCGGTGGAGAGCAACTGTGGCGTCTGGCTCTAAAAACTGCGGCCGCCTCGATCTCGTGAGGTTATCGTTGCCCACGTGTGCACGACGTCAGAGCAAGTCGGCATCAATTCGGACACAAATCTAACCGGCATGCATTACGCGGCGATCGCCAGTGATCGATTCTGCGCCGGCCTGGCTCATCTCCAACGAGCCTCACGGCTCTTGGCGGAGTAGCGTCCGCTTGGTCACATGACTCGGTCACGGGGTCCCAACGTCACGCCGTCGTCATGGCTTGCGCTCCAGCCTCGGTCTGGGTCTCACTCACATGAACGGAGGAAGGGAAATAACTGCGGTGTTCAGAGAATCCGACTGCTCTTTCACTAGGCTCCGTTATTATGATGCGACGGATGTTGGTAACATGTTTGTAATAGTTATTAATGTTGATTATTTGTTCATTGATTGTTTACTGTTCATAACCTGAAGGAAGGAGGTTATGTTTTCACCGGTGTTGGTTTGTTTGTCTGTTAGCAGGATTACTCCAAAAGTCCGCGACAGTTATTGGTCCTAGAAATTTGGTATGAATTTACACAAAACAAATTTCCTTCCATTTTCCAGGTCGGTCTCGGATGATTGGTTCATCTCAACAGATCGTCAGCGCTCTGGGTGAGGACGTCATCCTGCCGTGTCATGTGGAGCCTCAGCTCAACGTGGAGAACCTGACCGTAGAGTGGTGGAAACCTGACAAGCAGTTTGATCCTGAAGACCCACTGATCAACTACAGGTATGTTCACGTATACAATGAAAACCGCGATGAAGAGGACATGAAGATGTTACGGTACAAAGGGAGAACGGCGCTGAACAAAGACGGCCTGAAACACGGAGACATTTCCCTCAAGATCATGAACGTGAGGCAGTCTGACCAAGGAAGATACAGATGTGAAATCCCACAGTTGGCGAGTCCTCCGGATATTATGCTTGTTGTTGGTAAGTTTTTTGATTCATAAAATCTGTCACGTTGTCCTATAATTGTTTCATTTTAATATTGTGTTGTCAATCATTACAAATCTTCTGTTTTATTTCAGTTAAATCCTGGACAACAGAGACGCCGCTGGCTCCAACAGTAAACCACCAAACTCCAGATCCAAATGATGGATCGGATGTTGAAGGTGATGGAACGGTTGTTAAAGGTGAGGAGACGGTCCAACTCTGTGAGGAGGAGAAAAAAAGTTTTAAAATGAAAGGGCGGGTCCATCTGCATTCTTTCTCTGTTTTCTTCAAATGGAAACGCCCACTCAGTTATTGTGTGACTGTCCTCCTGTCTGCTTCTCCAAACAGGGAGCACGCCGACCGCCATCTAAGTTACTGTATTAATACACTGACTATAAGGATGTATATATACTGTACATGTAGCAGCGTCATCATGCAGAAACCTACGTCAGGTTACCGTGTGGGAAAACGTTTTAGAAGGACTTGAAGGGAAAATAGTATTTTGACACTAAAACATACTTTGTCCAAAAAGTGATAACGGACCATTATGAAGTTTCAGCGGCTCTGCATTTAAAAGACTCTGATTGGTGCTGATATTCATGTGTGTCTGTTATATTCTAGTTACTGGAGCTTTTGTCTGCTTTTTTTCACATCAGGTGGTTGGATCGATCTGATCGTAATGATCTCGTTTCTGGTCCTGATCCTGGGAGTCGCTGGATATTTACTCAGACACGAGTGTCAGTTCTTGTTGTGTAAATCATACCATCACATCACTATTATTATTATTATTATTATTATTATTATTATTAATAAACTTCTGTTAATTGTCCCTCCAGTGTACGGAGTATGTCGTCGCCTCAACCGAACCTCTTCCAGTCTGGGTTCCTTCCCCAGAGTTACGTTTAATGGAGCGCAGCGCGTCCCAGCCAGCCACAAGTGGACCGACCGGATCAGCAGCATAACGGATACAGATCGCTGTCGGGATGTTCCAACATATGGGCAGCACGGTGGACAACTGCTGCATGATTGGAACAGGCCGTTATCAGATAAGACAGGTGATGTTTCCTTTTTTTCTCAGGAGACACGCTCTGCCTCATGGTACATGAGAGAGGATCTGAGTTGATACAAGTATTTATACAATCATCTGAGTTGCCCTCAGTTTTCACAGAGCAATGAGCTTATAATGAGCAGCAGCCAAGATGAGAGATTTCACACATTTTCTTGCACTTTTTCTTCTTTTTTTTTGGGCAAAAACGTATTTCCTACAGAGCCCCCCTAGACCCCTAGGAGAACATTTTTATTAAGTCGTGCCCTCGAGTTAGTAACTCGTTCCCTCGAGTTAGTAACTCGTTCCCTCGAGTTAAGTAACTCATTCCCTCGAGCTGACAAGGGAACTTGTCACTTCAAAGAGCACTTTGGAGACACCTGTGGCCGTTAAGTCAACGATAGACAGCTTCCTGTTGCTCGTGCTTGTGCTCGCTCTACATAGACATGAACGAGCATCAACACAGTGAGGCGACACACGTCAGCTAAAAGCACAATATCACTCTATATTTCAGCTGCTTGGCAGTAATGTTAGCTGACCAGACGAAGGTCTCTCCATGAATCAATGCTGATCCTAGTGTTGGCTTTTCCCGCCTCAGCCTCCCGGCCGCGGCCGGAGGGAACGGGGGAGACGCCGGAGTTTTGGTCGGAGACGATAACGAGCGCGTTGTGTGAGTGAAGGCAGGCAGAGGAGCAGAGGAGCAGAGTACAGCAGAGCCTCCGGTCCTGGAGACCAAAGCTACGGTCTCCCCCGCGTCCTCCGACCGCGGCCAACACTGTTTAACAGACGGGCTTCACTAGATACAACCAAGAGGTTTTGGTGCTTCACTGTAGTTTGTGTTGGAGTCTGAGTCTGAACAGCGTAGACACACGCGAGCGCCCATGAGACACCGACCAGCAATGATTTATACGTGTAAGAAGTTACAAACAGTCCCTTTAATATCGTCCTAAACACCTGTCACTATATAGCAAATGACATGCTGACGTGGCCAAAGGGAACACACTATGTTAATCATCTCTATTGCACTTTTAGCACCTAGCCAGCAAGTTAATGCTATTTATTATACAGCTTTGTTGAATACTGGATTCTGATTGGTCAGTCACAGCATTCTGTTATTTCTTGTAATTTAAAGTTATTATTCATTCATTAATTTATTTATTATTTCTTACTCAGCCGTTCACAAACACGCCATATATCTATAGCTTTATCGTATTGAGACTACTGCACGTTATTAATGAATACAGTTATTTCTGATGTTATTTTAATCCTGTTTTCTTCACAGCCGTAAAAAAACACTGAACTCAAAGCACTTTTTGAAACAGATAGTAGAATAATGAGATGGGACAGACACACAGGTGTCTTTTAATGCCTCCGTGACAGCTGTGAGCAGAAACATAATCTTTTCAGGTTGTCCTTTCGGTTCGTTCTCGTGAACACGATATCTCAGGAACGCCTGGAGGGAGTAAATTCAAATTTGGCACAAATGTCAACTTGGACTCAAGGATGAATTGATTCGGTGGTCAAAGGTCGCATAGCTCAAGATTCATGTGCTAATTATGACAATTTCCCACAAATGTCTAACAGGATAAAATGATGAAATGATGACCTTTTGGACAGTCATGGAGGTTGACTGCAACTTGAGTGGTTGGTGGAGGCATACAACCACAAAGTGGTAATTCTAGTTTTAAAAGGATCTATTACTCAATCCATGAATTCTATTTAAATTGTATAATGTGATACTTAGAACAATCCTGGAGGCTGTTACACAAAACATAGATAGCAGATTAAGCCGGGATCGTCCAGTTAACCTGGCTCAGTTTAGCCTTGCCTCTGTTTCACAAAAGCAGTGACATATACGTTACCATGGAGATGTATTCTGTGCAGCTATTCTGCTCCAGACCAGAATAACAGCCAGGCTTGATTTATCTTGGTGTCTTATCTGTTCAGTCAGCAGTCACTCAGATCATAAACCAGTGTGTTGTTACAGTTAGTCTATGATCCTATGCATGTAATGCTGCTGTTAAAAGTTCTCGAGAAAGCTATTCACGCCTTCATTAGCTCGAGACTTGACTATTGTAATGCACTGTATGTTGCTCTCAACCAGTCTTCCCTAGCGCCCTTTTTTTAGAAGTCCCAAGGTCAAAGTATAAGCTGTGTAAGTAGCGCTGTGACATTTTCCTTATGCTTTTATGTACCTTTTTATGATATTCGTTTTTATTTCGTTTTTTATCTGTTTTTATTCCTGTTATTTCCTGATGTTAATGTGAAGCACTTTGGGTACCTTTTGGCTGTTGTAAAGTGTACAAATAGAATGCTAATACAAATAAGTACTGCTATTTTAACATTGTGATCATCATTAATTTTTATTTTTATCATCATTCATGTGATAATCATTATTACGGTTATATTGTGTTTATGATCTAGTGCTGCCATGTGGGGGGTCAAAGTTGACTCCAACATCACTTTATCAGGATTTTACTGCCAAAGTGGTGGTGGATGAATGCTCCTGATAAACGTGATTAAAAATGTGCCTCAAAGTCTGCTTTTATATTTAAAATAAATGTGCATTCATACTTTTTTATTAATTTTTCTTTGAACATTCATGTGACAAACAATCAAACTGTGCAGTTACCAGAGCCTAAAGTGGTCATCATGCTAAAACAAAGTCTGTTAACCGCACAGCAACACGCCAAACAAACATTTACTACAATAAAATGTTTTAAAATGTCAGTTTTGTGTCAGCAGCTTGTTTCCTCTCTGTGTGATTCTCTGAGCCTCACAGAGCTCATGGTGATAATATGTGTGATGTAGTTTACTTAAAACATTTTTAAAAATCACTTTCAGGAAGCCCCAAAGCTGAAGAGTAGTGAAAAGAAACAAGCACTAATCGTCTTTATCTGATGAGCCCTCCTCCGTCTCTCTCTACATGACGTCTGAAGAAAGAAGTTTGTGTTATTGAATTAAACTTGTGCAGCTTCACCAGCTCAAACTGGAGATGCTGATGTGTTTTAAAGGACTGTTAGTGTCATCTAGTGGAGAAAAATACTAATAACAAGCAGCAGTACTACCAGCACCCTGAAACTGAAGCAGCTAAATGGAATTCAACCCTCTTTAATTGTCTTATTTCCCCCTCCGACACAACGTTTTCCTTCTAGACCAGGAGTCAGCAACCTTTACTATCAAAAGAAAAGAAAATCTGTCTGGAGCCGCAAAACATGTGATCATTGTGATGAAGGTAACTCAGTTTATAGTCTTAAGTATATAGTATATAAGTCTAATGCAGTGAGGGCCAAAGAGACAATGTACTACGGAGTATTAGGGCCACATTGAGGGAAAAAACATCTGAGACTTACAGAATAAAGTCATAACTTTACGGGAAAAAAGTCGTAATATTACGAGAATAAAGTAGTAATATATTATGTCCAGACTGGAATATCTCAGGATGGATTGACATGAAATTTCGTGCAGACATTCATGTTCTCCAGAGGATGAATCCTCGTGACTCTTCCTCTAGCGCCACCATGAGGTTGACATTTGGGTTTGTACTGTCGCCTCATCCTCAGAGGGCTGTGGTTGAAGACTTGCTGTTATTGGAGGACTTGAACCACACTAATGATAGCAACGACAGCAGGTTGTGGTGATTAGATATGGCGTTTTCATTTATTATCATAGAACAAACAGTCAAACTGAGCTCAAAGACACTTCTTGGAAAGACACAAACTGCTTACCCCTTCTGATGAAAACATCCAGTATGTTTTCCTTCCAACAGCCGGAGATACATTTATCAAAATGACATCATTAGACATCAAAATACAGAGTTCAAACATTTAAAACAGGGTAATTATTATTTTAAAAATACTCAACAAACATGGCTTTGACTTCACAGAGACTCTTTCTCTTCTTTCCTTCCATGAAATCCAGTTTCTTTTTCACACATGTGGAGAGTTCAGACGAGTTTATGTTTTTATTCTGACTTTTATCTGAGTGTTTTTTTGGCTTTAAAGCATCGAAACAAGATGGCGAAGGATGTAGAGAGAAAGAGAGGAGTTCCCGCCGCCGGCTATGTGCTCGCAGTGATGTCACCCGCCCGAGGAGGGGAGTCGTCGCTGTCGTCGTCCCAGGACGAGGAGGTGAACCCCGCCGGGGCGGAGATAGAGTGCGGGGTGAGGGTGTGGCCGAGGCCTTGGTACCGCCCGCTGGAGGACGGGGAGGACGGCATCGATGTGGCTGCCACGGCGGCGGTGTCCGGGGGGGACGCGGTGAGGAGGCCGGTGTGCTCGGTGTGTTCGGGTCGAGCTACCGAACCGAAGTACATCTTGTTGGGACGACCTAGGAACGTACGACCTGAGGGGGGTAAGAGATATTTAACACAATATTATTATTATTATTATTATTATTATTATTATTATTATTATTATTATTATTATGTGTGAATAATTCAGACAATTAAGAACATGTGTGAGATTATTTCATATCAACGGTATAGAACATAAAAACAAAGTGTACACTGTTAAAGTATCAAAAAACACTGAAATGTACAATAGTTTTACTCAAGTTTAGTTAAATCAAGACATGAAATAGTAAAAAAAAAAGTAGTGAAAAAAGAAAAAAATATTATTATTATTATTATAGTAGAATAAATAGTTAAAAAAAAGAAAAGTAGTAAAAAAAGAAAAAAAATACTATTAATAATAATTCTAATAATAATAATACATATTGTGATTATATTAATAATAAAATAAAATTAAGCCGACAAATAAACCAAAACATATATATAAAAAAAACAACAGAAAAAGGTGAAAAATATATTTTACTTAAATCTCTTTAAATAAAACACATTTTCTATTATTGATGACTTTAATAGACTCAATAATCAATAATCTGACTGAGACACTCACCAGCATGGCGGACCTGCTCTGTGACATCAGCTCTGATGTCAGAGAAATCCCACATGGCCAGAAAGCTGTCGAAGCACGAGCCCTCCTCTGCTTCCTGGAAGGATGATAGATTAGATTAGATTAGATTAGATTAGAGTAGAGTAGAGTAGAGTAGAGTAAAGTAGAGTAGAGTAGAGTAGAGTAGAGTAGAGTAGATCAAATAAATGGATGGATTTTTACCTGTACATATGGTTTGTAGGTGAAGGTGTAGTGGTGAGCGATGGCAGCCAGGAACATCTCTATGCAGATGATGAAGTCCTGTATTGATTAAACAATCAGTTAATCAAGAGTCAAGAAAAAGTCAAACAATGGCACTTTTTCCTTCCTAATCCTAATTTTTGTCTCCTGGTTTTTGTATATTTTCAAACTTAAATTTGTCTGAATATAATAAAGAAGACAAAAGTCAGACATCAGCAGGAAGAATGGGAAAATTGGTTGCATATTGTGGCGATACGTTGCACTCGTTCTGCGTCTTGTTTAAAGGTCACATGACTGATGTTTTTTTGGTTTATAAATGTGCGTACCTGCAGCCCGGTAGCCACGGCCTCCACACTGTCCCAGTCCCAGGTGTGTTTGTCAGAGATCACGCCAACCTTCACCAGGAACGCTATGAAGACGGCCTGCCTGAAGAGAGAAAGACGGCCAGTTTAATGTATTAAAAAGATAAATGCAGGCTTCCGTTGTTTAGTTTATAAAATGTCAGAAAACACAGAGCCTCAAATGTCTTGTGCATTCGATTTACGATGATACAAAAGAGATAGAGAGAAAGACAAAAATATTGTGCAAAAACTTTACAATACTTATCAATACAATAACTTAGCAATAAACAAAATTAGCAGAAAAAAAACATTTATCAACAGAGAAAGACAGCATGAGTGATTCTTTTCATCCTTCTATTCTTACCAGAAGGAGACGAACACCACCAGTTTGACGCAGAGGAACTTTCCCACCGGCCTGATGGGAGTCAGCTCCTCTTTGAGAGCTCGGTACAGCAACACCAGACAGTACATCGCAAACTGAGAGACAGAGACAGAGAGAGGTAATGTTTTATACTTACTTAATCCATCCATGGTCAGCTCCATCGGGGCCTTTCAATGTATTTAACAGAAATGTCAGTATCTGGGTGCTCTACAGTTGTAGCGTCGGCCCATTTGACCACAGAGATGAGAGTGACGGCCGGCTCGACCGCAACGTTACCGCCATACGATAACGATTCCTGCTAATATTTTGGCCATACTTTGGCATTTTTTCTGCATTGTTTCAGACATACAGTATTTCAGACTTTTTTTTGACATATTTTGGTCATTTTTTAGACGTTAGCATGCAGCTTTAGCTCTGCTCTGTCTAGCTCTGCTTTTCCTGTCAATGTGTGAAACCCAAAGTGTTTCCATCCTTTACTGGATGTGTAGTGTTTACCACGCTGGATTTAACATGTGAGGGTGCAGGTCGTATCCACGGAGACCCTCCAACGTTTTATACATCCTCATTTCGTATCGCTGCGAATGTTTGTTTTGGTTGACGGATACGGAACGGATATGACGTCACGTTACCCAGACTACCACAATAAAAGCGGTAACTTCCATCTACCTCCACATAGACTCAAATTAAGCAAATTCTGGCATTAAAGAATCTATTTCAAAATTGTTAAAAAAATCGGGATACATAGGTGAATCGATCTTTAGTCTTTACCAGTTGTGATATGTTGTTGATGATGACCAGGTAGGACCAGGCGTTTCTGAAGCTGAAGTTGGCTTCATCGTAAACCCCACAGAGCTGACAGATCCTGCACACACAGAGAAGGAAACACTAACTATTATCATTGTGATGAAACACCGTCACCGTGGTTACAGTGGTAAACTTACAGTGCTATCACCGTGGTGACGGGTCTGACCACAGTGTACTGGAGGACTCCCAGTTTACACCTGAACAGCAGCACCCTGACGGAGAGAGAGACACGTTAACATCCACCCCTCCATTCCGTCACACAGTGACCCACACCCGTCCTCGTCTTACTCTCCCATGGCCCACGGCGGGCAGCAGCACAGCGGCGGCAGGTGAGGCTGCTGCTGCTGGACCTCCAGCATCAGCACCAGGCTGGGGTACTGGTTACTGAGGAAGCTCAGCAGGAACACCAGGAAGTTGTAGATGACGTAGGCCTCGTAGCACTCCCTGCACGTGTCCACGTAGATGGCCAGACTGGGATAGCGCAGGGCCAGCCACTGTAGACGGACGGGACACAGAGGACTTTATTATTATTTATTAAAGATGATACAGGAGTCACATGAAAGAGAGGAAGAGGAAGGAAGACAGGCTGCTACCATGGAGCATCATGACATTAACTCATGACTGTATAAGGAACACAGAGTGTGTTTAACTTGACTTCTGGTCTTGTGACTCTGTCCCCGTTGCCTCCAATTAAGCTCTGTTGCCACGGCAACGTAATGTAATAGAGTGGACAGAGCGACTGTCACTTCCTCTGTGTGTGTGTGTGTGTGTGTGTGATTAAGACTTACACTGTCCAAACTGTAGATGGGCACCATCCATAGTATTCTGGTGGAGAAAGACGAGAGAAACATGTCATGAAATTATATTATATTATATATATGTTATTTCTTTATTTGTATTATTTATCAGTTATATATATAATTATTTCTTTTTTATTTTTATCATTTAGTTATTTATGTATTTGTATATAATATATATATATAATAAAATTAAAATAAAAATAGTAAAATAATATATTTATGTAATTTATTTTTTTCTATTTGTCTTTTATTATATATATATATATATATATATATATTATTCATTTGTATTATTTATCAATTATATAAATAATTATTTTTATTTTTAATTTATTTATGTATTTGTATTTAATATATATATAATAAAATAATAAAATAATATATATATGTATATTATTTTTATTTTATATATTATTTATGTATTTGTATTATTTATCAATTTTATATATAACTATTTCTATTTTTATTTTTATCATTTATTTATTTATTTGTATTATTTATTAATTAATTTATTATATATATATAATAATAATAATTTCTCTTCTTTATTATTATCATTTTTTATTCATGTGTTTATTTATTTATTTATTTATATATATATATATATGTATACCTGATAATGGGCCTCTGCAGCTCCGGCTGGGTGTAGTGCACGATGTGCTGCAGGATCCCCCACAGTGAAATCGGGATGGTCAGAAAGACGAAGATGCCGGCTATGAACCAGGCTTTACTGTGAGTCCCAACCTGGAGAGACAGACAGAAACACCTGGCTGAGTCACAGATGATTGTTTGTGATGCTTATTTTGTAAGACAACTACTGGTTGTTACTGGTTGTAGCACTTAATATACCATTTCCAGTGGTGGAGGAAGTATTCAGAACCTTTACTTACGTAAAAGTACTAACACTACACCGTGGAAATACTCTGTTACAAGTAAAATGTGTAATGAGGAAACTTAAAGGCAGCACATATACGTAAAGAAGGAAAGTGTACTTTGTCTTTCTGCAGCTCCCAGATGCAGAGCGGCAGCACGGCCACCAGCAGCAGAGCGTACAGAACCAGAACCAGCGGGCGGATCCACCTCCTCCACTCTGCACAGGAAAACGGCATGACGGCTGCTTCACCCTCAGCGACGGCTTACAGGCACATCCTAAACCAGTAAGACACACCTGTGGGACGAACCAGCCAGGTGTTAGAGGGAAACAGGTACAACATTACAACTCTCTATTCTTTTACTTCTTTTAACAAGGTGCATTATCTTACATAAACATAAAGAAATGTAAGACAATAGAAATAAAGGAGTAAGTAACATTATGTACTACTAACACTACAATATTGTACATAATGCTACAATATAAACACAATATATTAAAAGAAATATAATAAAATAAAAAATTAGAATATAAAAAATATTTACAGATATTTGCATTAAGATGTGCAATATATAACAAATAACCACAGTGCAAATAAGTAAATAGAAAATACTGAGAAGTGGGTTCTATTAAGTGTGTTAGTTTTAAATGGTATAAATAGGAATTTAAAGAATTAAATTATTCATTATTTAATTAATAAAATTAAAATAAATCTAAATTAGCTAAAATTGGGCTGCAGTCTACAATAATACCTTTATTATTTATTTTTTTGCACATATTTATGTGTTAAAATTCACCAAAATTTAACTAAATGCAAAAGCTTTGTAAATCTCAGAGGGAAATATTGTACTTTTTTTACTTCACTACATTTATTGCCAAAATAGAAAAAAGAATAAATAAATGAATGACTCAATAAATAAATAAATGTCATTCCTTGTAGCAAAAGTAATATTAAAAATAAAATAAATATAGCCATTAATTAACTGATAAAATGTGACATAAAATGATAATTCTGTTTTTATTTAATTATTTATTTATTTAATATTTTTTATTTATTAATTTATTTATCTTTGTATTAATTTTCTTATTTATTTATGTATTTATTTATTTACTCTCCTGTTTAATTTTCCCTTTTGTATTTATTTCTAATTAAATATGTAAAGAAGTGTTTATCATTCATTTTTCATCTACTAAAGTCAAATATTTCTTATCAGGAAAACATTATTAAACTCACTTTTGCTTGATTGCATTTCAATAATATTAACAATATAGAGCCTACAAATATTAATAAAGTACCAAATATTTACTATCTATATGTTAAACTGCTCTAAATGCATATTTCTGACATTAAAAACAAAGATTATATCCTATATTGTATAATATTGCAATGTCATTGCCATAAAATATTTATTTCCCTACGTTAAAAATGCAACGAGGTCGCTGTAAACACCATTAAACAACACGATATATTATGGAAATATTAGTGTATTTTTCGACTATAAATATCAAACATGAACATATTAATAACCAGACAGTCAAAACAGAAATACAAAGCTGTATATTTCCATTTTATGCTACTTCATACTTCTACTCCACTACATCTCAGAGGGAAATATTGTACTTTTACGGCACTACATTTACTGCCAAAATAAAAACTAAATGAATGAATGAATGACTCAGTAAATGAATAAATATATAAATAAATATGTCATTAATTGAAGCAAAAATAATATTAAAAATAAAAATAAATGGTAAAATGCGACATAAATGTATATTATATAGTTTTTATTAATTTATTTATTTATTCCCTTATTTATTTATTTATTTATTACTCTCCTGTTTAATTTTCCCTTTTGTATTTATTTCTAATTAAATGTGTAAAGAAATATATAAAGTGTTTATCACTAATTTGTTATCTACTAAAGTCGAATATTTCTAGGAAGAAAACATTATTAAACACACTTTTTTTCAATAATTTTTCAATATAGAGCCTACGAATATTATTAAAGTACCAAATATCTACTATCTATATGTTAAACTGCTCTAAATGCATATTTCTGACATTAAAAACAAAGATTATATCCTATATTGTATAATATTGCAATGTCATTGCCATAAAATATTTATTTCCCTACGTTAAAAATGCAACGAGGTCGCTGTAAACACCATTAAACAACACGATATATTATGGAAATATTAGTGTATTTTTCGACTATAAATATCAAACATGAACATATTAATAACCAGACAGTCAAAACAGAAATACAAAGCTGTATATTTCCATTTTATGCTACTTCATACTTCTACTCCACTACATCTCAGAGGGAAATATTGTACTTTTACGGCACTACATTTACTGCCAAAATAAAAACTAAATGAATGAATGAATGACTCAGTAAATGAATAAATATATAAATAAATATGTCATTAATTGAAGCAAAAATAATATTAAAAATAAAAATAAATGATAAAATGCGACATAAATGTATATTATATAGTTTTTAATAATTTATTTATTTATTCCCTTATTTATTTATTTATTTATTACTCTCCTGTTTAATTTTCCCTTTTGTATTTATTTCTAATTAAATGTGTAAAGAAATATATAAAGTGTTTATCACTAATTTGTTATCTACTAAAGTCGAATATTTCTAGGAAGAAAACATTATTAAACATACTTTTTTTCAATAATTTTTCAATATAGAGCCTACGAATATTATTAAAGTACCAAATATCTACTATCTATATGTTAAACTGCTCTAAATGCATATTTTTTTACATTAAAAACAAAGATTATATCCTATATTGTATAATATTGCAATGTCATTGCCATCAAATATTTATTTCCCTACGTTAAAAATGCACTGAGGTCGCTGTAAACACCATTTAAACACGACATATTGATAAAATATTAGTGTATTTTTCGACTATAAATATCAAACATGAACATATTAATAACCAGACAATGAAAACAGAAATAAAAAGCTGAGTTGATGTTAAATAAGTAAAGATTTAGGACCGTTAGAGATGAAGATGCTCAGTCAGAGTGACGGTTGGCCTGTTTTTCCTCCTCGGTCCTGTTTCTGTTACTAGGCAACAGCATCCCTCCTCCAGCCTGACTCAGCTGGTACCCGGTAAACCTCCAGACCCTCCAGACCTCCAGCCTGATCGATCCCTGCCCTGATCGATCCGTGAATCCGTTAATCCGGTGGTGGTTCCGGGCTGCAGCAGCTCTCCTCTCCGGTTGGTCCTCTCTCTCTGGTTCCTGGTTGTTTGTCACGAGGAGGAATCTCAACCATCTCACTCCATCAGGTCACGTGGTTGACACGAAACAGTCGACAAATCTAATTACAGTAATTTAAAATATTCCACAGTCCACAGTTATTCCTCTGTCTTCTGTTTCATTCATTTTATGTTTTAACTCCAAAGATTAAATACCAGGAGGGTCAATATTTCTGTCCCCATGAATTACTTCCTCATATTTTCTTTAAAATGTGTCAAATATTTATAACAATATATACTATAAGCCATAACATTATAAAATACGCTAAATATTCTTTAATTAATGTATAGCCCATATTAAACTCTCTCTGAGTATTTTATTTATTTATTTATTTATTTATTATTTGACTGTTTTAATATCATTCTTATGATCATTTATTAATTTTGTATATTTGTTTATTTTATTTTGATTTTTATATTTATATTTATGTACATATATAATACATATTTATATTAAAAAAATATATAAAAAAATATATATAATAAAATATAAATAGAAGAAAATAAAAAATAAGCATTAATTATATATATGTAATATTTATTATTATTATTATTATTATTATTATTTCTTCTGATGCACTTAATTATATATATATATTATATATTTAATTTGTTTATTTTTTATGTATACTTCCTCTCTTTTTTATTATTATTATCATTTATTTATTTTATATATAAATACATATACATATATAATACATCTTTATATTGTATTTATTTATATTTTTTATTAAAAAATATATATCATAAAACAAACGTTGAAAAATATTAAATGAACATTAATTATTTATATGTATATATATACATATAAATAATAATAATAATAATAATAATAATCATAGTCATTATTATTATTATTGTTATTATTATTATTATTTTTTCTGATGCACTTAATTTGGATTATTAAATTATTTAGTTATTCATCCCCAGCACGAGCACAATAGTCATGCCGGTGTGTGTGTGTGTGTGTGTGTGTGTGTGTGTGTGTATATATATATATATTTATATATATATATATATATATATATACTGTATATATAAGGTATTATAAGTTTTTTTGTTTTTTTTTACCATTCCCTGAATCCCTGAAGTCATTTTCCACCCTGTTAGTTTGTAGATTCTCGCCCTCCGAAAAAAAAGACTACAATTCCCTTGAGACCATTTTCAGGAAGTGATTTTATTTTTTTTGGAGGGAACTGAAAGGAGTAAAGTAAGGTGAGCACAAACTTTAACTCATGTCCTTTTTTCCCCATGATGTTAACCTGTTTGTCCCATTCTTAAAGTTCCTTCCTGTTCAGCTAAATTATGAAGAAGAAATGAAAAATCCATCTTATTATTCTGAAGTCATGAGGCTGAGATGTTTCTGCACAACAGGAACGACTCGGGAACATTAATCTGGAGGAAAGCTTTATTTCACTGCAACACTGAATGCATCATAAAAAAACAACATTATAAACAAAGATTACAGACGGGGAACTTAAAACGTCCTGCAGTCAATTTAAAAATACACAAACATAATAAACAATAATAATAATATACAGGGCAGGAAGAGGCAGAAAACCCCCCTACATAATATTAATAATTCACAATATTATAGAGAACACAAGATTAATATACAGAAAATAATATGACAAGCTTACATAATAGTTATGCAAACAATAATAACCATAAATATATAAGAGGATTATAATTATTGATGCATAATGTGTACATTACTTTAATGAATTTTAAATATATATTTTTTTATATTTTTTTTATAAATTTCAAGAGCTTTGAGAATATAGCTTTATTGATAAATACAAATATATAATTTAAATAAAAAAAACTCATTAATATAGACACAAAACTCAGTTAGTTGGTGACGTCAGACTGTTAGTTCCTTCCGCTTAAAAAAAAAAAATCTTGACAACTTCTGAGCAGATTTCAGTGAAAGTCGTTGATTGTTTATTCTGACAACTCCATTAGCACTAACATATTATTAATTTCTAATCCCACTAGGAGTAGTTAAGGTTCAAAGAACAGAAAAATATCACCATCAGTTTCATATTGAGGGATGTAATGAAATATTCCGCCTCTAGAGGCTCCTAGTGCTCTCTTAAACTTCAGACTGGTTTTATTCCTTTACAGGTAGAGTTGAAATGTACATATAAAACACCATAATAAATACCGCTAAAAGTAAGTTGTCACCCAAATATTACAACCGTATGTGATTGTTGAGCATACAATAATCAGTCTGTAGTAAAATATGATATTTAGACCTGAGTAAATAGAGTCGCTGGCGGTCCGTTGCAGATGGAGACGCAGACTGTCCCTCAGTGGTCAGTGTGTTTGTACTGTTGACTCGTCCCATGATGGAGGGGCAGCGTGCTGTTGGAGAGAGAGCCAGAATAACACCAACAACACAGACAGGACTGGAGAGAGAGAGACAGACAGACAGAGAGACAGAGGGATGATTAAAGGGGTACTCCAGCCATTTATGTAGTAGTGCAGATTTAAAAAAAGAAAAAAGAATGAAGCAACAGAAGCCGAGATATCCTAATTATGTTTAGTCAAAAAGTTTAAAAGCAAAGAGACGAAACTCTGGTGTTTTTTTGACAACAGCGCTGCCGCCATTTTGGACTGAAAACGCTGATGATAATTTAGTTTGAATCAACTTCCCAGTGGGAGCATTTAAATATCCATCATTTAAATGGTTATGTAATATAAGTTGTAAAATGAACTAACAGCTGAATCCAGAGTTATTTTCCTCGCCATAATAAACGGTCATCAGACTCACGGGACTCCACCGCCATGCACGCTGATATGACATATCAGGTTCTGCCGGCTTCCTGCTAGCTGTATGCGGCTGTAATAATGGATATATTGGCTGTAAGACTGGCTGCCAAAAGCCAACATGGCCACGGCAAAAAAAAAAACAGATGGCGACGGCCAAAACCAAGAAGGCAATGACCAAAAACCAAGAAGGCGATGACCAAAAACCGAGATGGCGAAGGCCAAAAAAAAAACATCAAACAACTCGAGGCTTCAAAACGGTAGTCCACAAACCAATAGGTGACGTCAAGGTGACTACGTCCACTTCCTATATACAGTCCATGGAACCAACCATCATATTATTTATAAACTCATGTTCTCAAATTTATAGATTTAGTGGATTTTAAAACGGAATAATGAATGTATAAAGTCAAAGAGAAGATGCTTCCAGACTGGATCCAGAAGTTGTTCCAGTCCAGTCCAGAGCTAATGTAAATGTTCCAGATGTTCCCCCTCCACTGACCTCCTAAAACAAACTGAAGACATGACATCACTAGGACATTTTCTCAGACTTTAAAATGTTTGTTTGCACGTGCAGGCGGACGGCTCTAGACGAGTAAACCGACCTTTATGTGTGAAGTCGGCGGAGTGCCCCTTTAAACAGACATGCCACTGGTCACTTCCCACAAGTCTTTTATCAAAAGGTCACGACCTTTTCTATGTTTATCCCAAAACATTTAGATAGTGTCCTTCTGTCTGTCCGTGTCTCACGCCCTCCGACCCTGTGACCTCGCTGTGATGTCACACTGACATTCACTATCGTCAACACTTGGACCACAGCGACAACGTTCACTTTTTACCTTGAAGCAGTTTTTGAACTTCTTGGAGACAAAGTAGAGGATTATGGGATTGATGCAGGAGTTGATGGTTGCCATGTTGATGCTGAAGTAGTCTAGAACCAACAGGAAGCTGTAACCACAGAAGAAGAACACATGACATCAGTGGCATTAGCAGTAGCATTCAAAACTTGATTTAAGTATGTAGGTTTTATCAGCTAAATATACTTAAAGTATTGAAAGTAAAAGTATTAATGTTGCAGTAAAATGTTCCCTGCCAGTGTTTTACTGTGTTTCTCCACCTACTTTAACAGTTCGCAGCGGTGTGCATCATGGGATTTGTAGGCGGTCCTCTTCAGCAGGCGACTCATATGAAGAGGAAACCAGCACAGAGCGAAGATCAACACCAGGCAGAACACGGCTTTAGCTACTTCTCTACGCTGCAGAGAGAGAAACCAGCCTTAGACGCTGATCATCACAAACACCGGTCCTTGTATCCTTTATACTGTATACTGTGTGTGTGTGTGTGTTTACCTGTTTCAGGTGTTCACTCAGTGCGATCCTCAGACTTCCCTTCTGGTGTCTGAGCATCTCGCAGGTCATGAGGCCGTAGAAAACAGCCGAACAGACCAGAGGGACGCAGAAGTAGAAGCCAAACAGCCACCAGTCCTTTGCATCCCGGTAGAACTGGAACACGGAGGAACACACTTTCAGAACGTTCTGGAGCAGCATTTCATATCACTCATAAGTCTCAGACTTTTCAGCAAATCCAGGCAGCAAGTGACGTGGTAGTTACAGTTCAGTGCGTCCAATAAGATCCATACTACTGTTTATTCACATTATAGTATGTTGTATAGTACACATATTCAGTATGTAGTGCTGAGTATGAGATTTTGGACGAAGATTTTTCAACATTCTAGAATCCCCGAAACGACCCTCACTGAAATCCTCAAATCCTTCTAGAACCTTGAAGAACTGTGGAACCCTCATTATACAAACACAACAGACCTTTTCAAACGTAACATAACAACATAAACATTCTAAATGGGCCTCTTTGTGTTTCCTGTTGGCAATGTTCGTTAATGCGGTAGCTGACAGGAAGTAAACTTGGACCAAAGCTGTTGCCCTAGCAACAGAATGCCAATGAAAAGGTCTAGAACCTCTGTAACATTCCGGAATGGATTGGACCTACAATCTTTGAGAACACAGTAGAACCATTAGATGAGTCCTGCACAATGTATCGTTCTAGAACCACATTATCATTCTAGAACCACCTTTAGATTCTAGAACCACCGTTAGATACTAGAACCACCTTTAGATACCAGAACCACCGTTAGATACCAGAACCACCGGATCATGATCTTTGTGTGGACCTTGTTTGTCCCTTCACTGTTCTGTTACATCTAAATTTTAATTTGTAGATTAAAGTACTTCCAGGCATCTGGAACCTTGTGATTATGAAGTATTTACTGACGGCAGTTAAACTGTCTAAAGACTGATAGCAGGTCAGCTGACCCGGGGTCAGTTTGGGGTGCCTGGGCTGAATGTGTTTAGTCCAGTCGCGACCTGCAGATGTAAACAGGAAATGATGTTCTAAACCATTTAAAGAGACCTCGCCCTGAAACACAACAACAAAGAGATCATAGAAACGGACCGAAGAGTCACTTCATTTTCCCCACAGACGCCAGAAGAGCTGGGATCTACCCCCCCCCGACCCACTCATGACCTGTTCACTTATATCACTTATGGGAATTAACTCTTAAAATGAACTTTCTGAGCTGGCAATTCAACTTCAACATTTCGTCATTTAACATGAACCGTGCTAGTTTACAAAGTTACACATTTCTCAGGATATTCAGATCCTTTACTTTAGTAAAAGTACTAGTACCACCCTGAAAATACTTCACAAGGTTTACTTCCATTCAAAACCTTAATGAAGTAAAAGTATGTAAGTATTATCAACAGGTTTAAAGTATGGAAAGTAAAAGTGTGTGTGAATGTTAACTTCCTCCTCTGTTTACAGCAGCTATCAACACACCGACGTAAACACTCACAGTCATGAAGGGCGTCTTGGGCTGCAGCATGCAGGTCGTCATGGTGACGTTCTTGTAGTCGAAGGTGACCATGTCGAAGCCGATGGCCTCCGGCACCGCCAGCACCGCGGACAGCAGCCAGATCACCACGATCTCCACCGCCGTCACCGTGGGAACACCTGTGCCCTGCACCCGGGACCAGGACGCCACCGCCCGATACCTGCAAGGTAGGGTGTTCCTTTAAATGATTTACTCTCTCTGTTAAGGTTATCACACACCATGGTGGTCTGTGGTGTAACCCGTTATATCTAGTTTGTTGTTGTCTCTGTTCAAAATGTTGAACTATTCCTTTAAAACCTACAGAATGACCATTTGACAGCAGTGTGTGTGTGTCTGTGTGTGTGTGTGTGTGTGTGTGTGTGTGTGTGTGTGTGTGTGTGTGTGTTACCTGTCCACACTCAGAGCACACAGGTTGAGGACGGTGATGCCGACTGAAGCTTTCTGCAGGAAGGGGAACAGCTTACAGAGGAACAGCCCGAACACACTGTCGGCAAACGGCCACCGCATCGCCAGGAGCTGCACACACACACACACACACACACACACACACACACACACACACACACGCAAACACACACACACACACACACACACATAGATTAACATAATATCACAGTGTGTGTGTTATCAGTGTGTTTGTGGTGTGTTATCTCAGTCAGTGGGATATTTTAGTGCCGTTATCAGTGTAACACTCAACCTCCTGACTGAGACACACAACACAGCTACCACACGGAGGTTGTTTTGTATCCCATGATGCATTTCTGCTCCGGTAAACTCAGGACACAGACACAAGTGCAGCGGGTCGACGATTATAGTGTCATTATTAACTTAGTTTAATTTTATGTCAGTGATCAAATATATTATATATAAGTATGAAAATCTAATAATAAAATATGCACAAGTAACAACACACTTAAGCGGTGTACCTTGTAGACGTTGATCGGTATGTCGATGGCGATGTAGATCAGGTCTCCGAGGGCCAGACTGGCGATCAGAGCGTTGGGTCCGTTCCTCATGCTTTTATTTTGGCAGATAATCCTCAGCAGGGTGGCGTTCCCGATGATCCCCACGGCGAATATAACGCAGGACAGCATCGTGTTGATGTACTTGAAGGCCGTTTTTATTGTCGTGGCGTGCACGCAGTTTGGGGGCGACATCGGGCGCATCCGGACCGCCAGGGAGGAGTTGGAGGACGAGTGAGACGGAGGCTTTCTGTCATGTCTGTGTCTCGGCTTGTTGACGTGTTTGGGTTTTCCTTTCTCCAGGGAGGACGGAGGCTTGTTCACGGTCTCCTGCGCCGCGTGTGGCTCCGCGTCTGAGGTCTGGATTCGATGGTCCAGCGCCGGTCCCGGAGGCGGGTCGGTGCCGTGGAAGTCGGTCATGTCCGATGGCTTAGATGAGAAGTTACCGTGGCAACCAGCCGGCACGACAAACACCAAACACCAGGCGACCAGCAGCACGGTAAACATGCCAGACCCCTTTTCTGAACCCACTTTAGTGAGTCCAGAAACCATCCTGGAACCGGCTGCCGATTCCTGAACCCGAAACGTAGAGCAAACTGTGGAACCTTCAGTATCTCCAGAACTCGTAGAACTCGCCGTGGCTTCAGAACAGATTCTAGAAACCAGTTTAGAACCCGCTTCTTAGTGCAGAACCTATTGCGGATCCAGTTCCAGATACTGCAAGTTCAAGAGGCTCTAGAAGTTCTCTTCAGGTTGACTGGACCAGAGTAGAGAAGTTGCCGGGAGGTT
>NC_051290.1:2085684-2158184 GCF_015220745.1 Sebastes umbrosus
ATTCACCCTCTGTCTGAAACGCTCCGTTTTAGCACATTTTGACGGAATTGCAACGGAATTGCGTTGCTAGGCAACAGCTTGGGTCCATGTGTACTTCCTGTCAGCTGATGTTATTTACATACACTGCAACAGGAAATAAACTGGGACACATTTAGAATGTTTACGTTTAAAACCGTGTAAAGGGTCTAAATATTGTATATTTGTGACATCACAAATGGACAGAAATCCTAACGGCTTGTTTGAAGTTCAGAGTTTCTGAATACGGGCTGTGTGTATTTCCCTGTGGATTGAGTGTTTTGATACTTTCACGGTATTTATATAGGACTTAAACCTGCTTTATAATAAAAAATAAAAAAAACATGAAAAAATCACTTTTTTATAATATGGGACCTTTAAGAGTTGGAAATGATGATAAGCTATAATGACATAACAGGTGATGGTGGTTGAGTGTAACTGTTCAGACTCTCTCTCCTTTACTTTGACCGACAGGTGAAGATGAACGCAGCAGTAAGACAGCAACACACCAAACCTTTTCTAACGGAAATCACCTCCAAACGGAGGAAACGTACTCAGAACAGGTGAGTTACACCTGCAGTACTCCCAATAAAAGGGTTTAGAAAGAAGAAGAAAGTAGAAACTACAGCCATGAGTTGTTATTCTACTCATGAATGAAGACATTAAAATAAGAACGTGTGTGTTTTCAGCAGGTTGAAGCAGCCGGACGAGTCTCAGTCAGATAAATCAGCTCAGATTCTCTCCAAAGAAGAAATATCACTGTGAGTTCATCAGCTGGATCTGAGCACAAGTTCAGATTTATTCCTCCGCTGTTGGTCTCAATGTTTTCTGACTAATGATATTCCAAATAACCCGAGATCTGCGTCTCATCCCAACGTCTTCATCTTTCTTTTATTCCTCTATAATACACAGTAAATGTCTAATCCTCTTCTTTGACGTGTCTGCAGGTTCAGAAACAGTCTAAAGCAGAACGTCTGTGTGGAGCTGCTTCAAAGAGGCTTTCACAGGTAACTCTCTCTCTCTCTCTCTCTCTGTCTGTGCATTTGCAGTATAAAGTAGGAAAAAGTGCAAATAAAACAAAATCTAATCAATAAAGATCATCAATAACGTGCAAAAAACAAATGTACACAATGTCAGAAAAATAAACAAGCTTTATTTATCTATCCATCAGTTCATGTATTCTAGTCTGTTCTGCTTGTTATATGTTGATATACCAAGTGAGAGTTTTTATCTGGTGACTAAAGTTTTACTAATTACAAAGTATTTGCTTTGTATATGGATTGAAAATATGAAATCTTAGTTGCAGCCAGTATTGATTTAGTTTGTGCAAAATTAACCCAACAATCAAAAACCAAATAATGTTCTAATGGCCATTAACTCTAGTTGTATTATATAAAAACAACTTTTCTTTCGTATTTATTTTGGATCCATTTGGAGGGTTTAAGGTCAGAATACAGTAAATTACTTTGGTTATGTTTTAGTCCTGGTTTCACTATTTTACTATCAAATAAAGTGCATGATGTCAGACTGCTGTTAGACCATTAAACCATTCAGAGTTTAACAGACTGATTCATGGGAACCTGCTCTGTCTTATTTTAGATAAATCACTTCTAGACATTTGATCTGTTATCGTCATGTGAACACACACACAGCATCTCTCCGTCTTACAGTTAGTCAGTTGATCCTCTCGTTGGTCCCTGCAGGTCGTTCTCGGAGCTCTTCTCTCTGCTGGGTTTGGATCAGGATCGGAGGGCGGCGGCAGAGCCGGGATCAGCCGCCAGGCTTCAGACGCCGCTGGACCAACAGTGGGACAAACTGGAGACCATGAGGATGCACCTGAGCTGGGCCGAGCAGGCTGAAAGCACCTGTACACACACTCACTTCTATTTCTATACACACACACACACACTAAAAGTGGTAACATGTAGTATTCTGAGGCTTCTGAAGAAGTGAAGTGATAATAATGTAGAATCTCTACTTAAATACGTGCAGCTTTGTGTACATGATGTACGCCGAATTAAAGACTTAGTTATGGTAACGTTTAAATGACTGGTCAGATTAACTGGTTTCTATGTCAGTAAGATAGGTAACTGTACATTTCAGGATTTTCTAAATGGAGTTTTGCTGTTCATCTTGCAGGATAGAACGACGCTTCTCCCTCTCAGTGTTTCCTCTGTGTGTGTGTGTGTGTGTGTGTGTGTGTGTGCAGGTTCCTGGACGGTGGCGTGTGACAAGCGTCTGTTTCTGGGTCGGTACTTCTCGGCTCCGGAGGATCTCTGGCTCAGTCTGTACTTCTACAACAGCTGTGTAAACCGAGAGCGCGGAGGCTGCTCGAGACCGGTCATCGAGGCCCGGGCGTGCATGGCTGAGGTCTACCTGCAGCTAGGTCAGCAGCCACACACACACACAATAAGATGGTGAAACAACGTGTAGTAAAGCTAATCCAGACTGATTCGATGTCTTGCAGGTGAGCTGGAGGAGGCGAGGCAGCAGGCGGAGCGGTGCATCCGGCAGGCAGATGGCGGCAGCTGGCTGGACTCAGACGGTCAGCTCCTAAGGCTCCGGGCCCGCAAAGCACTGTGTATGATCTACAGCCGGCTGGCCGACGCCCCGCTGGACGCCGCGGACTACAACAATGCCCTGAGGTTGCTCCACAAGGGCTACAGCATAGCTACTGAGTGTAGGTGCAGTATGTGTCTCGAAGTATACTGAATACATTCAAGATGTGTGAGAGAGGTGGACTAATGAATGCATAGAAACATAAAACATGGTGTTTGTGTTGGGAGGTTTAAAACGAAGAAAGAAGTAATGGACAGCGATGATATGTATAATATAGCATGCTGCTTTTTACGGCCAAAAAACAAGTTGGCGATGGCCTAAAACGAGGATTGCAACGTCCGAAATCCAAGATGGCGATGGCCAAAAACCAAGATGATGATGCCAAAAAAAACAAGATGGCGACCACCAAAAACCAAGAAGGCGACGGCCAAAAACCAAGATGGCGATGGCCAAAATCCAAGATGGTGACGGCCAAAAACCAAGATGGCGATGGCCAAAAAAACCAAGATGGCGACCACCAAAAACCAAGAAGGCGACGGCCAAAAACCAAGATGGTGAAGGCCAAAAACCAAGCAGGCGACGGCCAAAAACCAAGATGGCGATGGCCAAAATCCAAGATGGCGATGGCCAAAATCCAAGATGGTGACGGACAAAAACCAAGATGGCGATGGCCAAAAAAACCAAGATGGCGACCACCAAAAACCAAGAAGGCGACAGCCAAAAACCAAGATGGTGAAGGCCAAAAACCAAGCAGGCGACGGCCAAAAACCAAGATGGCGATGGCCAAAATCCAAGATGGTGAAGGCCAAAAACCAAGCAGGCGACGGCCAAAAACCAAGATGGCGATGGCCAAAATCCAAGATGGTGAAGGCCAAAAACCAAGCAGGCGACGGCCAAAAACCAAGATGGCGATGGCCAAAATCCAAGATGGCGATGGCCAAAATCCAAGATGGTGACGGACAAAAACCAAGATGGCGATGGCCAAAAAAACCAAGATGGCGACCACCAAAAACCAAGAAGGCGACGGCCAAAAACCAAGATGGTGAAGGCCAAAAACCAAGCAGGCGACGGCCAAAAACCAAGATGGCGATGGCCAAAATCCAAGATGGTGAAGGCCAAAAACCAAGCAGGCGACGGCCAAAAACCAAGATGGCGATGGCCAAAATCCAAGATGGTGAAGGCCAAAAACCAAGCAGGCGACGGCCAAAAACCAAGATGGTGACGGCCAAAAACCAAGATGGCGATGGCCAAAAACCAAGATGATGAAGGCCAAAAACCAGGATGGTGACGGCCAAAAACCAAGATGGTGACGGCCAAAAACCAAGATTGCGATGGCCAAAATCCAAGATGGTGAAGGCCAAAGACGACACCCAAAAACCACAATGGAGATGGCCAAAAACCAAGATGGTGACGGCCAAAAACCAAGATGGCGACGGCTGAAAACCAAGATGGTGACGGCCAAAATGCCAAAATCAAGGCTTCAAAAACGTAGTCCACAGACCAATCTATGACATCACGATGACTACTTCCACTTCTTGTATACAGTCTATAGTAGTCTTTGGTAATTACTGGTGTCTGTTTCAGCTGAAGACAAACACTTGGAAGCGGAGGCCTCCTATCAACTAGGACTGACCTATCAGAGAGCAGAAGACCATGACACCGCCAAGCAGGTATGTGTGTGTAAAGCAGCTCTCCTTTATCTGTCTGTGTCTCTCAGCCTGAAGTCCATTGGTTCCTACTGATAATATCAATCTTTAAAAACACATATACAGAGTTGAGGGGTACATGGCTATGTTTTATTTAGTAATTCAACTGTTTGTGTCCAGTTCTTCAACACTTGCATGCAGATTTGCGGCACACTGCAGGATGCAGACGGACTGGGGAAGTCCTACAAGGCTATGGCCAAGTCTATAGAGAGGTACACACACACACACAGTATAACAGTATATACAGTCAAGCTTTATACATTATGTTTACGTCTGCTTCTGCATACGTTTCAACATCCATGGATGCGTCAGTGAGGGAAACATAAATGACACACTCCAGTGTCTGGAGACGTTGATCGACATCTCCCGTAGCAACGGGCTGCAACACAACCTGGCGGACGCCTTCCTGTGTCTGGGCAATATCTACTATAGGACGGTATGACACACACGTTAACGTTAATAGTTGCAGACGGCTCAATATAACAGTTCTCTTTGTTTTCTCTCTCTCTCTGTGTATAGAGTCAGTATACGAGGGCTTGTGAGTTCTTCCTGCAGGGTTATGACGTTGCCTGTGAGGTGGGAGATGTGGCTCTGCTGCAGAAAGCACAGGTACATTTTGTTTGAAATATTCAGGTACAACATGTTTTCTCAGGGATTACATTTAGTTTTTGATGTATCACAAATACATTTAATCTACGTCCGTGGAAGTCCACGTAGGGGATGGGTCAAACATGGGACCGTCACCCAGGAGGTCGCTGTTCGTGTCCTGTGAAGAAATCAAAAGTAACGTTATCATTTTACGCCAAAACATGATCCTTTACTACCGAAAACCTAACCAAGTAGTTGTGTTGCCTAAAAACCACGATGGTGACGGCAAAAAACCAAGATGGGTACGGCCAAAAACCAAGATGGGTACGGCCAAAAACCAAGATGGTGACGGCAAAAAACCAAGATGGTGACGGCCAAAAACCAAGATGGTGATGGCCAAAAACCAAGATGGTGACGATCAAAAACCAAGATGGTGACGATCAAAAACCAAGATGAAGATGGCCAAAAATCAAGATGGTGACGGCCAAAAACCAAGATGGTGACGGCCAAAAACCAAGATGGTGACAGCCAAAAATCAAGATGGTGACGGCCAAAAACCAAGATGGTGACGGCCAAAAACCAAGATGGTGACGGCCAAAAATCAAGATGGTGACGGCCAAAAACCAAGATGGTGACGATCAAAAACCAAGATGGTGACGATCAAAAACCAAGATGAAGACGGCCAAAAACCAAGATGGTGACGGCCAAAAACCAAGATGGAGACGGCCAAAAACCAAGATGAAGACGGCCAAAAACCAAGATGGTGACGATCAAAAACCAAGATGAAGACGGCCAAAAACCAAGATGGTGACAGCCAAAAACCAAGATGGTGATGGCCAAAAACCAAGATGAAGACGGCCAAAAACCAAGATGGTGACCGCCAAAAACCAAGATGAAGACGGCCAAAAACCAAGATGGAGACGGCCAAAAACCAAGATGGTGACGGCCAAAAACCAAGATGGTGACGATCAAAAACCAAGATGGTGACGATCAAAAACCAAGATGGTGACGGCCAAAAATCAAGATGGTGACGGCCAAAAACCAAGATGGTGACGGCCAAAAACCAAGATGGTGACGGCCAAAAATCAAGATGGTGACGGCCAAAAACCAAGATGAAGACGGCCAAAAACCAAGATGGTGACGATCAAAAACCAAGATGGAGACGGCCAAAAACCAAGATGAAGACGGCCAAAAACCAAGATGGTGACCGCCAAAAACCAAGATGAAGACGGCCAAAAACCAAGATGGTGACGGACAAAAAACACGATGGCGACAGTCAAAAACCAAGATGGCCAAATTGCCGAACTCGAGGCTTCAAAAGAGCAGCCCTCCATAAGAAGTTAACTTTATCAGTAAAAGTCAAAATGTCTGCTGCTCTTGAGGTCCAACTTTCATGTCAGAGTTCATCCAACACCATCTTCTCTGTGTTTCCTGTCAGGTGTCGTTGGGCTGTGCTCGCGCTCACTCCCTGATCGGGAAATACAGCGAGGACGTGGAGTCGGCTTCGCCCGCCGCCCTGCGACGACTGGTGGCGTGGAAAGAGACCCGAGGACATCGGGGCCTCAGTACCGATGGTACTGCTACTGCCTGGTACTAACTATCAGATAACGATACCGGTGATAGTGTTCTTTAAAAGGGACATAAGGAAACACCCATGATGAATCTGTAGTACAGCTGTTTGATATATTATGTGTTTTATACGCTGTAAATGTGTCACATGATGTCATTCCCTTGTTAACAGTCACATTAGTGACATAATAAATACATAAGAGGCATGTAAACCTGTACTTCCTTCATTTTAAGAGGTCTAGTCTGACTCAATTTAACTCCCAAACTTGATGGAAATTTCTGTTTTCAGTCTGATAATAATCAGTTCAAACTTCTATTTTGTTAAAAACTTTTCCTTTGTTTTGTTTTTTAAACTATTAACAACCCTATTTATTCTCTTTTTTTATACTATTTCTATGATTATCTGAATTACGTAAACTTTTTTCAGTTCAAACTTTTATTTTATTAAAATAATTTGTTAAAATTTTCATTGATTTGTTTACGTTTCAAAAACGAAATATTTTGTTAAATTATTTCAAGTATTTTACCAAACTGTATTTATTCAGTTAAAGTTTGTTTACATTATTAGGTTAAAAAAAAAAAAATACTAAGCATTATTTTGTTATCATTAGGTTGAAAATCACTAAAATGATACTGTTATGTATTTTTTTTTATTTCATTATTTCTTTTTAAACTTACTGTTGAAAGATATGTGTCATTACACTACCTGTGTTTTATATATATATATATATATATATATATATATATATATATATGATTTCAAGTATACATATTACATATTTTAACTAAACAAAATAGAGTACCAAACAATTTATTTAGTTAAGTTTTAAAAAATATAAATATTTTTGTTAAATTATTTCAATTATTTTACCTAACTGTATGTATTCAGTTAAAGTTTATTTACATTATTAGGTTAAAACAACTGCATACCATAAATTTGCTATATAAATTTAATATATATATATATATATATATATATATTTACTATGTCTCAGTTCAATCTTTTATTTTATTAAAAATTTCATTGATTTGTTTACGTTTCGAAAGCGAAATATTTTTGTTGAATTATTTCAAGTATTTTACCAAACTGTATTCATTCAGTTAAAGTTTTTTATAATTTTTTTAACTTACTGTTGAAACATATTGACTGTCATTCATACCTTGTTATGGTTTATTAACGGTGCGTTGCTTTTACCCTTATTACGGTAATATAGATTCCTGCTGCGCCTCTCCATCAGTCTTTACGGCCCCGCCGTGGCACCACGTGTCCGGAAGTAGCTCTGCTTGTATCTCTGCTTGGTGTTTTGAGACAGAAAGAAGAAGCTCCAGAGGAGAAGCAGCAGAGTTGAGAAGCTTCAGGCCGGGCTGCTGAGACTGGAGGCCGGCGGGGCTGAAACATGGGCCTCCTGGCGAGGCTCCGGAAGGAATGGTTCATCATCGGGATAGTCCTGGTCATCCTATCCGCCAAACTGCAGCCAGACGTCGGTGTCAAAGGAGGTGAGTGAATCGGTGCCAGACTAGGGCAGAGTTTTATCACTTTTATCTTTACTACCTGCTTAAAATCACAAATAATGTCGTAGAGGAAGACTTGAGAGCTTAAATGAACCGTTAGGAGTTACTGAACAATTCGGCATGTAAGTAGTTTAAAAGTTGGCATTTTATTTTCAATAAAGTGCCAACTTTTACACTTTGTTTAACTCTGTTTCGCCCACCGCTCCGGGGCGTAGACCCTTAAGAATCACTAGAAAAGTGACACAAATTGTTGAATTTCTACTCAAAAACCTGTTATATCATGTTCATGATGTAAGCCGACTTAAAGTTTGGATATAGTTGGTTATTCTAAGCTATAAACTGATTGTATAACTAATGTTTATATTAGTTGAAAATGAAGGTTATTGTTAATTTTAGGATTTTTTAAATGTAGTCTCACATAGACTGTTAAGAGTCGCTAGAAAAAGTGACACAAATTGTTGAATCTCTACTCAAATACTTGTTATATCATGTTCATGATGTACGCCGAATTAAAGTTTGGATATAGTTGATTATTCTAAGCTATAAACTGATTGTATAACTAATGTTTATATTGGTTAAAAATTAAGTTTGTTCTTAATTTTGTGATTTTTTAAATGGGGTCTCACATAGACCGTTATGAATCACTAGAAAAGTGATACAAATAGTTGAATTTCTACTCAAAAACCTGTTATATCATGTTCATGATGTACGCCGAATTAAAGCTTGGATATAGTTGATTATGCTAAGCTATAAACTGATTGTATAACTAATGTTTATATTGGTTAAAAATTAAGGTTATTCTTAATTTTGTGATTTTTTAAATGGAGTCTCACATACAAGATAGAAAGGGCTGGTAGACTCTCCCTCTCACAGTGGTCCCTCTGTCCCCCTTCTTACCTGGCACTGTAGTGACACGTTGCATTCAGCAGTAATGTCAACACACACAAGCACGCCCCCCATGTGCACGTGCACGATGATCTCATTGGCTCACGTCATATCTTTTTTTATTTACTCAGTGGACTTAGTCAGGTGTGACCCAGGATTACCTGGCTTGTGTCCAGCCTGTTGTAATAACGCATACATTATAATCTATGAATGTGCATTAAAGACTGTAATTTATATTCTAAAAATGTGCAAAAAATGTGCATTAAAGACTGTAATTATAATCTAAAAATGTGCGTTAGACTGTAATTATAATCTAAAAATGTGCTTTAAAGACTGTAAATTAGGATTTAAAAATCTGCATTAAAGACTGTAATTTATAATCTAAAAATCTGCAGAAATTGCATTAAAGACTAATTATAATCTAAAAATGTGTATTAAAGACTGTAATTATAATCTAAAAATCTACATTAAAGACTGTAATTTATAATCTAAAAATCTGCAGAAATTAGCATCAAAGACTGTAATTATAATCTAAAAATGTGAATTAAAGACTTTAATTTATATTCTAAAACTATGAAAAAAATGTGCATTAAAGACTAATTATAATCTAAAAATCTGCATTAAAGACTGTAATTTATAATCTAAAAATCTGCAGAAATTAGCATTAAAGACTGTAAATTATAATCTAAAAATGTGCATTAAAGACTGCAGTTGTAAAGTGAAGTTAGTGATACAGATAAAAATAGCTTTTATCTTCAGTGAGAGGACGTAGTTGTTACCTTCAATGATAAGTGGACTCTAATCTGTGAGAGAGAGCAAGAGGTCAGCTCAGTCACACCTTCACATCTTATCCTGTAGATGAGATAAACTCCTGTGCTGCTACTGCCAGGATGATGCCTTCAGGTGCTCCTCGGAAACTCCTGCATCAAACAGCAGACTTTACAGCAGCAAAATGCTATGAGTAGGTCATAAAAATGTCCTTTTTTTGGTTGCTGCTGTCTCTTACAATACAAACATAAAATATAATCTAAAAATGTATATTAAAGACTGTTATTATAATCCATAAATTTGTGCAAAAATTTCCATTAAAAACTGTAAATTATAATATAAGAATGTTCATTAAAGATCGTAATTTATATTCTAAAAATCTGCAAAAAATTAGCATTAAATACTGTAAATTATAATCTACAAATGTGCAAAAATGTGCATTAAAGACTGTAAATTATAATCTAAAAATGTGGATTAAAGACTATAAATTATAATAAAAAAATGTGCATTAATGTGCATTAATGACTGTAAAAAAACAAAAGAAAAATCTAATCAACCATTTCACACTTAGCTTGTCGGGAAGGAGGTTAAATAATAATAATAATAATAAGGCTCCAAACTCATGCTAAATTTTGACTCTTACCATGTTGATAAGAGTATTAAATACTTGACAAATCTCCCTTAAAGGAACATTTTGAACGGATAAAAAATGATTAATCGTGATTAAATATTTTAATCGATTGACAGCCCTGATTATTATATGTGATAAATCCATTTCTTTTCTCTCTCAGGACCGTTGAAGCCAGAGATCACCATCGCCTACGTCGCCGTCGCGCTCATCTTCTTCAACAGCGGCCTGTCTCTGAAAACAGAGGTAAGAAACACGTCTCTGTATATATAACTTTATATATAGCAGCTGGTGAATGTGAGTATTAACACCAGTCTTATTCTCTTGTCTGCAGGAGTTGACCAGTGCGTTGCTCCACGTCCGGCTCCACCTGTTCGTCCAGTCCTTCACGCTCGTCTTCTTCCCGCTGGTCGTCTGGCTGCTGCTCAAAGTCCTCGGGCTCACCGCCATCGACCAATGGCTGCTCAGAGGGTAGGATCAGTGTGTGTGTGTGTGTGTGTGTGTGTGTGTGTGTGTGTGTGTGTGTGTGTGTGTGTGTGTGTGTGTGTGTGTGTGTGTGTGTGTGTGTGTGTGTGTGTGTGTGTGTGTGTGTGTGTGTGTGTGTGTGTGTGTGTGTGTGTGTGTGTGTGAATGGCATCCTTTATTTCTGTAGGTCCTGACTGTACCTGAAGGACGAGTTATGTACGCACACAAAGAGCCTCATTCACTGCTGCTACAGGCCAGACTGTGTGTCCGTGTGAGGACCCACATAGACCAGTTTTAGTCTTCTTTAGGGGGTCCAGAGGGTCTTTATGGGAGATAGCAGGTCAGCAGTAGATGTCACATAGAAATTCATTTGAGATGCAGCTCAGCACTGTGTGTCAAGTTGTTCTAAATCAGAAATAAACATAAATAGCTCTAAGAAATTGTAATTTCACTATTTTCTGACATATAATAGACATCTAATATTCCTCCCTCACTTCCTGTTGTTTCAGTAATACACACATTTTAATCGTCTATACTGTCTTATGGTTTTTTTCTTCATGTTTTGTGAAGCACATTTTCTTTCATTTCAATTTTGCTTGTTATAATAATAATAATAATAATAATAATAATAATAATATATTAAAATGATAAATTAATATATTATTTTAATATGTATTTTTTATTATTACTATTATTGTTGTTATTATTATTATATTTTTTATTGTATTATTTATTATTATTTAAAAATAATAAAATAATCATATATTAAAATAATCAATTAATGTATTATTGTAATATATAATTTGTATTAAAACTGTTATTATTGTTATATATTTTATTATATATTTAATAATAAAATATAAATAATAATAATAATCATATATTAAAATAATCAATTAATTTGTAATTTTAATATATCTTTTCTTTTATTACTGTTATAATTGTTATATATTTTATTATATATTATTTAATTGTAAAATATAAATAATCATCATATATTAAAATACTACATTAATCCATTATTTTAATATATTTTTTTATTAATACTATTGTTGTTATTATATATTTCATTATATTATTATTTAATAATAAAAAATGATCATCAAATAGTTAAATAATAAATTAATTTATTATATTATATACTTTTTGTATTATTACTATTGTTGTTGTTATTGTTATACTATATATATTTATTTTATATTTAATAATACAAATTATAATAATAATAATAATAATAATAATCATATATTAAAATAATAAATTAATGTATTTGAATATATTTTTTCTATTATTACTATTGTTGCTGTTGTTATTATTATTATTATTATTATTATTATTATTATAGATTTTTATTATTATTATTATTATTATGTTAGCCAAATGGAAAGCACCCTGACCTCTGACCTTTCGAAGGAAGGCAGCAGAAGGAAGAGAAATATTCTTACCGCTAGAAACAGATGATGACAATTCTCCTCCTCTTCCTCCCGTCGCTGTGGTTGCCTAGGTTACAGACGGTGAGCTGCATGCCCCCGCCGGTCTCCTCGGCTGTTATTCTCACCAAGGCCGTCGGAGGCAACGAGGTAACGCTTCAGGAGGTCGTTATCCTCCAGAGTTTGACAAATGGTGTAATATAAGCAAGTGTGTTGGCATGTTGTCATAGCGATTGACTGACTGACTGTGTGTGTTTCTAGGCTGCTGCCATCTTCAACTCAGCGTTTGGCAGCTTCCTGGTAAGATATCCTGACGGAGGACAGTTTTAAACGTCAGTGAGAGCTCAGATGTAATCATGTCTCTCTGTCCTGCAGGGCATCATAGTGACTCCTGTGCTGCTGCTGCTGTTTGTAAGTCACTCCCTCTTTATTCTTTTACCTCGTTCACTTTATTACTGAGAGTGAGCCGAGAAGATCGATACCACTCTCAGAGAGGTGGTGGAGACCAAAAACAGAGCTTTTAGTCACACATTTAGTCAGCTACATAATCTCTAGATAAATAAATGAATGTAAATAATGTGTTTATCTTGTCCTGGTTGTCCTCCTCCAGCTCGGCTCGTCGTCCTCCGTTCCCTTCTCCTCCATCTTCTCTCAGCTCTTCATGACGGTGGTGGTTCCTCTGATCCTCGGTCAGGTATATGTGAACCAGTGTTTTACACAGAAATGGTTAAATATGTCTTGGATGTTGTCGTGTAAAAAGTGTGTGTTTCTGTGTGTGCAGGTGTGTCGTGGTTTCCTCAGGGAGTATCTGGAGCGGCGGAAGCTCCCGTTCGGCGCCGTCAGCAGCGCCGTCCTCCTCATGATCATCTACACCACCTTCTGTGACACCTTCAGTAACCCCAACATCGAGCTGGACCCCACCAGCCTGCTGCTGGTCGTCCTCATCAGTCAGTAACCTTAAAGTTAAAGGGATAGTTCGGGTGTTTTGAGGTGGGGTTGTATGAGGTACTTTAATCTGATATTCTGAGAAAATTTACGAGAAAAAAAACTCACAAATTTGTGAGATTATAAAGTCGTAGATTTAGTTCCATTAGCTATTTAGCTAGCTAGCATATAGTTATGCACCCCATGATGACACACGTTGAGTCACAGACCCCTCATTTGCATAATGAGGCAGAAATGCATAAAGAAATGTAAAAAGAAATAAATAAGTTTGGGAAAATAAATAAGGGGTGAAATGCAAAGGGAAAATCAGGCAGAAATAAATAAATAAATGAATGCATAAATACATACATTTAAAAATAAGTATAAAATAAATTAAGCTAAAAATAAATGTAAAAATAAATAAAGAAATTAAAAAATAAATGCATTTAAAAATCAATGTAGAATATATAAAAAAATAAATGCAAAAATATATAAAGAAATTGAAAAATGCAAAATTAAATGAATACATTTTAAATTTAATACAAGTAAATACATAAATAAATACATACATTTAAAAATAGCAAAAAAACATTTAATGGGTGGGGAGGGGCTGTCTTGGATGACACGTCTCTTCAACACCGCGTGGAAGTCGGTGACAGTGCCTAAGGAGTGGCAGACCGGGGTGGTGGTTCCCCTTTTCAAAAAGGGGGACCAGAGAGTGTGTGCCAATTACAGGGGTATCACACTGCTCAGCCTCCCTGGTAAAGTCTACTCCAAGGTGCTGGAAAGGAGGGTTCGGCCGATAGTCGAACCTCAGATCGAAGAGGAACAATGCAGATTCCGTCCTGGCCGTGGAACAACGGACCAGCTCTTCACTCTCGCAAGGATCCTGGAGGGGGCCTGGGAGTATGCCCATCCAGTCTACATGTGCTTTGTAGACTTGGAGAAGGCATATGACCGGGTCCCCCGGGAGATACTGTGGGGGGTGCTGCGGGAGTATGGGGTGAGGGGGGCACTTCTCAGGGCCATCCAATCCCTGTACGCCCAAAGCGAGAGCTGTGTTCGGATCCTCGGCAATAAGTCGGACTCGTTTCCGGTGGGGGTTGGCCTCCGCCAGGGCTGCGCTTTGTCACCAATCCTGTTCGTGATATTCATGGACAGGATATCGAGGCGTAGTCGGGTGGAGGAGGGTTTGCAGATCGGTGTGCTGAGGATCACATCGCTGCTTTTTGCAGATGATGTGGTCCTGTTGGCATCATCGGTCTGCGACCTCCAGCACTCACTGGATCGGTTCGCAGCCGAGTGTGACGCAGTCGGGATGAGAATCAGCACCTCTAAATCTGAGGCCATGGTTCTCAGCAGGAAACCGGTGGATTGCCTACTCCGGGTAGGGAATGAGTCCTTAAGGAGTTTAAGTATCTCGGGGTCTTGTTCGCGAGTGAGGGGACGATGGAACGTGAGATTGGTCGGAGAATCGGAGCAGCAGGGGCGGTATTGCATTCGCTTTACCGCACCGTTGTGACGAAAAGAGAGCTGAGCCGGAAGGCAAAGCTCTCGATCTACCATTCAATCTTCGTTCCTACTCTCACCTATGGTCATGAGTGTTGGGTCATGACCGAAAGAACGAGGTCGCGGGTGCAAGCGGCCGAAATGGGTTTCCTCAGGAGGGTGGCTGGCGTCTCCCTTAGAGATAGGGTAAGAAGCTCAGTCATCCGTGAGGGACTCGGAGTAGAGTCCTTGCTCCTTTGCGTTGAAAGGAGCCAGTTGAGGTGGTTCGGGCATCTAGCACGGATGCCTCCTGGGCGCCTCCCTTGGGAGGTGTTCCAGGCACGACCAGCTGGGAGGAGACCACGGGGAAGACCCAGGACTAGGTGGAGAGATTATATCTCTACTCTGGCCTGGGAACGCCTCGGGATCCCCCAGTCAGAGCTGGTTAATGTGGCCCGGGAAAGGGAAGTTTGGGGTCCCCTGCTGGAGCTGTTGCCCCCGCGACCCGATCCCGGATAAGCGGTTGAAGATGGATGGATGGATGGACATTTAAAAATAAATATAAAATCAATTTTAAAAAAAAGTATATGCAAAAATATATAAAGAAATTAAAAAAAAGCAAAAATAAATTAATATATTTTAAAATTAATACAAATAAATACAAAAATAAATAAAAGGGAACATTAAACAGAAGAGGAAATACAGAATTAAAACAGAAATAATAATTTGTCACATTTTATCAATTAATTAATGGCTGCATTTTTTGGGACATTTAATTAAATATTTATTTTGTTTCTCTTTTTACAGTTTTTTCCATCCAGCTCAGCTTCATGCTGCTCACGTTTGCCTTTTCTACCAGGTCAGTCTCCTCCTCTTCTTCCTCCTCCTGTTATCCATCCTCTCCTTATAACTTTTAAAACTGCCTCAAACAAGCAGAGATACTTTCTAATGCAGAACATCATGCTGCCAACACAAACACCTTTATGAAGAAGACAGTAAACGATAGTAAAAAGCAGTAATGTATATCCTGCAGTAGCAGAAAGAGGGAAGTTTAACAGAGTAACAAGTATAAAGAGAGAGTTTGACTTCCTGTTTTGTCTCTGCAGGTCGGGCTCAGGTTTCAGTCCTGCAGACACCGTCGCCATCATGTTCTGCTCCACACACAAGTCTCTCACTCTGGGTAAACACACACACACACACACACATTATATCATTGATCCATTCTGATTGATTGTGTTTCCTGATCCAGATGAAATGTTCAGAAACAGATTCAGTTGGGTCAGAAGATTGAATATAACAATGTGGAGGTGTGGAGTTAGAAAGGAGTGAGACATCTGTAGCTGCTCATCTCTGCTGCAGCTGCTAACGAGCATAACACACATGAATCTGTGGCCAAACTATCTGCAGTTAAGTTGCATTGTGGGTAACGTAGGCACCAGGTTTTGACAAGGAAAGAAGATGTACGTTTTATTGCTTCACATTAATTGCATTCTTGCCAACCCTCACGATTTTCTTGCCGCTTTTTTTGATGCAGCAAAAAGCCGTCGTGGCGTTGGAGCCTTTGGAAATAATATTTTTGAGGTTTCAAGGTTGGCAAGTAGGATTTACTGGAATTGAAGATTTCTGTTTGGCCGCTAGTTTTCACCTGAGAATCTCTGAGAGAGAGAGAGAGAGAGATCAGACTCTGAAGTCCAGACGTGTTCAAATGTCTTCTTTCTCTGTGTTGTATCCTCCCTCTCTCTCTCCTCCCTCTCTCTCTCTCCTCCCTCTTTCTCTCCTCTCTCCTCTCCTCCTCTCTCTCCTCTCCTCCTTCTCTCCTCTCACCAACCTCTCTATATCTCTCCACACCTCCTTCTATCCTCTCTCTCTCTCATCTGCTCCGACTCTACTCTCCTCCTACTCTCCTCTCTCCTCTCTCTCTCTCCTCTCCTCCTTCTCTCCTCTCATCTCTCCTCTCCTCTTCTCTCCTCTCTCTCCCTTCCTCTCTCCTCTCCTCTCTCTCTCTCCTCACCTCCTCTGTCCTCCTCTCCTCCTCTCCTCTCCTCTCCTCTCTCCTCTCTCCTCCTCTTTCTCCTGTCCTCTCCTCCCCCTCTCACCTCTCTCCTCTCTCCTCTCCTCTCTCTCTCTCCTCTCCTCCTCTCCTCCTTCCCTCCTCTCTCTCTCTCTCTCCTCTCTCATCTTCTCCTCTCTCTCCTCCCTCTCTCCTCCAGGTATCCCGATGTTGAAGATCGTGTTTGAGGGCTACGAGCATCTCTCTCTGATCTCGGTCCCTCTGTTGATCTACCATCCAGCTCAGATCCTGCTTGGCTCCGTCCTCGTGCCGAGCATCCGGAGCTGGATGAACAGCCGCCAGAAGGTAAACAAACAAACAAACAAACAAACAAACAAACCAACACTGGTTGAGGATATAAAAACCCATCACTGACCATAAACTCACCTTCGTCTCCCTGAGATATCGGGCTGCATTCCAACTCTAACCTCCTCACCTTCTCTCCTCTCCTACAGTCTAGTTTGTTGTTGAGATAGGGCCGCATTCCAACAACACTACTGCCCCGAGTGAGTAGAGAACGGATCTGTTGGGATCATATATTTTATATAAGCTCTTCTCCCTTTAAGCTCTGTGTGCAACAGCTCCCTCTGCTGCCGGTCTGCATGAATCACCAGCTTGCCTTTGACTCAGCCTGATGGTGGTGGGTGGTGATGATGATGATGATGATGATGATGCCAAACAATTACTGTAAATCACATCAGTTACATCAGCTTGTCTCCATAGATACCAACAACTCTTCTTTCCTCCATCAACCATGGAAGAAATAACCACTGTTGCTGCTTTGTACATGTTGGTGAAGTCCCAGATATGTCAGAAAAACCAAACGCCGTCGTTGTCTGGGTTCATAACGTCACCCGGCGGCGAGCACAGCGCCATTGCACTGATATCGCTGCAGCTGTATGAACCCAAAATAAACAGATTGTGCTGTGATGTAATTGCAATAAACAGAAAAAAAATTATGCCAAAATAACTACATAGTTATGCCGATTTGTAAAAAGTCTGAATTCATGTTTTGTCAGGTCTGTCCGCAAGACGACAAGCAAACAACTTTTAAAATGCTTGTTTTCTGAATGGAGTTTGGATGGATCAGTGCCAGGCTATGCAGCTGCTCCATCAACACTCAACATATAAAGTCATCTAGGCATAAATACGGCAGCGACGTTGTTGTTTCTACTGTAGACAGTCTGTGGTTTATACACATATATTTATACACAGTTTGGTCCGGTCTCTGTACAGATATGATGTACTATCGTAGCTCTGGGTGACCACAGACACATACAAGATTCAACAACGTCAGGACGTCAGTGACGACAGGAGGAGAATCTCAACGCTGACAAAGCGTCACACGAATTTCTCGATGGAGTTGAGATGTTTCGACTCCCGCGAATGACGCAAATTTCACATGTTGCGTCATTCGCACCAGTTTTAAAACTGCCGTTGCCTGTGACATGTAGAAACCCTCACTGCACTAAAAGGACAAAAAAATGTGATTTCTTGTTTTAATTTAGACAGATGCACAAATTGAAATAGTACCAATGTAGACAGAAGGTACAGTACACGTTTTCATCGCTGTGAAGCAGTGTTTGTCATGAATGATTTGGTGTTGGTGGCGGATTAACTCACCAGATATTCTCCCATTTTAGCACACAATTTCTCTCTTTCTCACTTTATCTGACACTCTTTGACTCTTTCTGCATCTTTTCTCTCTGCTCAGGCGGTGAAACTGTCGGCTCTTCAGCCCGTCTGACGAGGATGAAACGAGTGTTTTGACGGTTCTGCACAAGTTTGTGCTGTGATGGCGGACCACAGCGGAGGGATACAGTCAAAACGTGCCTTATTACAAACAATCAACGGAGAACCTCAACGCAACGGACGGGACGCGGTGGCGCACTCAGTTTCTACGACAACGAAAAAACTCAAATTTCATATTTCCATCAAATATATTCTTTTATATTTAAAAGAAGTTTTATTTTTATATGAAATACCCCCCAAAACAATCCTGCAAAAAAAAGGACGGCTGCTTTTTTTTTTTTAAAGACAAATGGAGCGTTTGATTTGAAAAGCAGCACCTCCCCTCCCAGCAGGAACAGGACGGGCGGAGTTACTGGGACCATTCTTTTTTATCTTTTTTTGCTATTTTCTACTTTTTCTACTCTTTCTTCGAGCTGTCACTGCCAGAGAATGTGTTTGATTTATGTTCTTGATAGAAATGCTGTCTGATTTGACGTTAAATATACATTATATATAATGACGGATGTTTCTGATTATTTCTGAAGTGGTTGTGTTTGTTGACAAGAAGCCGTCCTGTGGTGAGGGGACGTTGATAACAAATAATCTGAGGTAGCTGAACATGAACATTGAAGTCTAATTTAATTTAATATAAATCATAATCTTTCCTGGATCTCTGTAGATTATTTTCTTTTCTTGCATTATTCCGTTTTTATATGTTTGTCTTGATCAAATTCCTGTTCACATCATTTCCATACACCTTGTATTCTGACCAAGTATGTGGTCCACAAGGGCATTTTCAACTTGGGCCAATAAGGAGGCCAACAGTTATGTTTAACAGCCCACATATACATCTGTATGCCGATGATACCCTGTTCTATCTGACTGATATGGTGGTGGTCATATCACTTTGCCGTTATCATTTTGATCACCAACCAAAATCTCACAATGCTCATAATGACCATGCTGATGTTTAGCCGGTATAACCACGATCACCATCTTTCCGTTAGCATGCTTACATTTGCTAATTAGCACAAAACACAAAGTACAGCTGATGGTGATATCCTAAAACAAAGTATAGACCCTTTTTGTGGCATGATGACGTCACGGTGTTAGGTGGAGGCTAACCAAAGGAAAGACTGGAGGCTAACTAACGCTGGCAGTGGGCTAAAGTTACACATCTAAACTGTCATCTTGCTGTGTTGTTGGCTGCCATAATCCAGATATCAGACATCTGACATGACAAACTGTGATTCGAATCTCTAGCGAGCTACAATATCGGAGAAACGTTTCAGAGATGGAAAGTAAATGTTGCTAATATTTAGTTTTTTAATAAAAAATGTTAAAAAACACCAGAAGGTGGCACCCTAGGCGACCGCATATATTGCCTATGCCTTAAGCCGGCCCTGATAGTAGCACCCCGACCAACCAATGGGAATACAAATAGAACTGAGATGAGAATTGTTTCTCCTGTTGTGGCTGGTAATATTTCTCCTGAGCACACCTGTGCACCATCGGGTTACTTTACATACTGCCTTTCCTGCCAAGCATCTCCAGGAAATATGTTCACTATTCTGGCAGTAACAGTGCAGGAAGTAGCGCGACCTTTTTATGCAGCAGAATGCATTGTAAGGGTGTGGTGGAAATAACCTGAGGCCTGCACTACGAAGCAGGATTTAGCATTAGCGAGGTAACTTCTGGATTAACCCTTTCCATCCTACGAAGGTGGATCAGTTCTTACCGGAATAGATCGCCATGGTAACTAATGCTGAACAGCTGACCTGCTCTGCAGCAGGTTATGTTCCAGATAAGAGATCAACTCGTATAAAAGCACCTCCTACTGACCAGTCAGAGCTTGGTGCGGTGATTATATAATATTACACACATATGAAGAAGTTACAGTCATAGTCCAGACTAAAAACAACACAGTTTAAACTGACAGATGCAGCTGAAAGAACGTTCAAATAGTCATACACGCCGCGTCCCTGTTACTGGGCATGATTAGGTGTAATGCAGTCATCGGTTTTACACTTAAAAGCTATTTATATCTAGACGAGTACATCTGACTTTTGTGTATTCCGTTAAATTAATAACTCTGTTAATTTACGCATTCACACATCTGGAGTTTTTTCTTTTACCAACTGTCCTTCCTGCATTTGGCAGCTTCAACTGTGTTACTGTTAGTCTGGATTAACTGTTTTAATTTCTTCGTATTTGTCTAATATAGTTTACTCTTCCTTTGTAAAATGTGCCGCTCTGCTTGTCTGTCTACAAATCTGTGGACTTCTCCATGTCTGTGATTGGTCAGATGCTGCAAACACCGCCCCGTTCATAACCAAACAGAGAAACTCTGGGTTGATTTACCGAGTTGATAACCACCGTCATAGGACCGCTTCGCAGGATCTCGGGTGTTCGGGTTAATGAAGCCAGATAACGATAAGATACCCTCGGTATGTTGAACTCGCTTCGTAGTACAAACCTCTGATTGTTTTAGTGACCCAACCCTAACCACAACATTGTTGTAGTTGACAGGTGTAGATAATGGAAAACGCTTGCCGTGGGCGTTGAAACATGTTGTAACTGGACGTAATCCAGGACTCTAAATTCAATTGTTTTTTTCTGGCAATAAAGTCGTTATTTTTCTGGATAAACAACATCCTTTGTGGTTCTGGCAACGCAGTATCAGTATTCTTCAAAGGAAACCTCCGATGTCAGAGTTCTAACTTGACTGAGAATGTTTCTCGTACACACATTTTTTTCAAACTGGTTAGTTGAGATTTACGCAACTTTAACGAACTGAAGTCAGCCAGTGTTAATTTGAAGGTCACTGAAGCCTATTGAAGCAGCACAAACGCCATTTCATTGGTCATCCAGCCTTTGTCTGTTTACAGTGTGATTGTTTTGCCAGTAGTATATTTTGGGAAGAAAGATATTGAGCGTGGTATGTGTTCTTCTACTTATTTACAAAAGAAGTATACGGAAATAAACCTACAAACTTTTCAAAAACATGTTTTTTTTGGGACTCTGTGCATCTTTTTATTTTTATTGTGTTATAAACACTCTTTGACCCTGAATCAGAGGACAATGTGTATATATAGGGAGTGGTCTTGCAGATTATATCAGTATTATATGTACTTGATGATGCAGTTGTATTGTTGCTATATCTACATGCTGTTAAATGGGCCACGTGTCTACTTGGCGTTATCATCATACACTCCTGCACGCTATGGGAAAACCAGATTTTAATCTGCACCTCCAGAGATTACAGTGCCTGGAATTTTTGTTTTTCTTACTTTCTCTTGAAGTCTTTAACACCCCTGTGTCTAATATTCCTCTTCCGGGCCAGTTTAAATACAGACAATATGGAATAAACTCTTGTATTTGTTGTCTAATCAAATTGGGGGGAAAAAAAAAACACTCAGGGAATTATTATTGGCAGCTCATTAATTTCACTGACCCATCTTATTTGGACAGATGGCTCTTCTGTCACCTCAGTTTGGATGAAGTAATAATAAAATAAGACTGTGAAAGCGTTGCCAACAGACTCTAGAGGCCTTCTAACACACAACCAGACCCAAGTGATTTGAAATGACAAAGCAACCAGCACTGCTGTGCATAAAACCCTCACGACACAAGAGATAAAATCAAGAAATGCACAATGTATAATACTGAAAATATACTTTATTATATGACTTTACATGACAATGTTTAATATTGGTGAAATAAAACCTGTCAGCATGCAAATCATGCATTTATACAAATACGTTTTTACAATTACAGAGCTGGATTTACAGCCCTTGTGTCACTAATTCATCTTTCTGATGCGTGCTAGAAAACAAACATACAAAAAGTGTCCACCAAACGGTGTATGTCATCCTAGAACCTCGTCTGTAAATATCCTACAAGCAGATTGCAAGTTTTTATTCTCTAAACATGTTGGAGGCAGAAATCTCTAGAGGGCAAAATATTTAGCCAAGAACATTTTTCTTGAGCACAAGTTAGCGATTTGGAAAAACAAGAATTAAAACACCTGCTAATGGCCCCAAGAGGCCACAATTATACACTCCACAGTATGTGTGTAAGTGGGTGGAACAAATTACATGCCAATAATTCTGATACAGAGCATTGGTGGTGCAGCTAGAAGTGTATGATTATGTCCAAACGTTTTAATGTTTTGGCCAAAAGGTGGCACTAGTCCGAATTAGAAAGGGTTCGTCTGCAGGAGAGCATGAATGTGCTCAGTAGATTTCACCCCAGTCTGCCTGATGGTGGTACTAGACCAGGGGTCAGCAACCTTTACTATCAAAAGAGCCGTTTTAGGCAAAAAGAAAAAAAATCTGTCTGGAGCCACAAAACATTTGAGCATTGTGATGAAGATAACACAGTTTATAGTCTAAGTATATAGTATATATGTCTAAGGCCAAAGTGCAAATGTACGACAGAGTATTAGGGCCACATTGAGGAAAAAAAAAATCTGAGATCTCCAGAATAAAGTCATAATATTACGAGAAAATAGAAAATAACACGTAAAATTAATACTTTATAATATTACGACTTCTTTTCTCGTAAACTTCTGACTTTATTTTCGTAATATTACGACTTTTTTTCTCGTAAACTTCTGACTTTTTTTCTCCAAATCTCAGATTTATTTTTTTTACTCAATGTGGCCCTAATACTCTGTTTTGCTTGGCCCGCTGGAGGGGAGGAAGTCACGGAAAACTTTTGTCCGTAGGTACCGCCAAAACAGGTGTAGAGATACAAGATACCTGCAGAAAGTAAATATATGAACACAAACTCTCGCAAGAGTTTTACACAAGATGGACCTTTTCTAGTCATAATCCTGACCAACATCACTACGCGCCAATGCTATTGGGGCAAAAATACGTTTAAAGAAACTTTGTTTCATTCATGTTTGACCATTATTTTCATGACATTAGAATGCTGTAAACTAGCTTGGCTTAGACGCTTAATTGAAAGGTATACTAGGCTAACCAGCTACCAATAATCAAGGTAACTTTTTGTATTTTTTCAGTTAGTAACAATGCTACGCTACTTTGGTTGATCTAATGTTACTAAGGGCACCTTACAGGGTATGATTATTTCTGCCCATCCAACAGCATTGATTTGAAGAACTATTTTAGTATCTTAAACTATCTACTTCAGTCTCCAGGTGATGCCAGTATATCATACTCTGCCAGGAGCACAAAACTGTTCTCTCTGATTCTCCGGACTCTGACCAGATCTCCACACTCCTGGACATGGAGAAGCCCTCTCTCTCCTCTCCCATACTCTCTCTCCCTGTCGTTCAGCGTCACCTCTGTCCGTTTGCCGCAGGCCTGACGGTACATGTACCTTACCCAGACCACCAGCACCATACCCAAGCCAGCTGAGCAGCCCAGCAGCATGCCCAGCTCCCAGGCACTGTGTCTGGGGATAATGTCTGGATACTTCCCTTCCTTGTCTGGAGTTCCAGCGGGATTCGAGGGAAGTTTGGGTTTAGCATCAGTTTTAGGAAGGTTTGGTTTCAGTTCGTGTCCAAGATTGAGTTTTGAGTTTGGGTCAAGGTTTGGTTGGCGTTCGGGGTTTGGGTGAACCACTGTTCTTGGTGTTGGTAGATTGAGGTTGGGCTCAGGATCAGATGATGCGATGTGGTTCTGGATTGGCAACCTCTGACCTAAGGTTGGTTGTTGGGATGGCACAGGGGAGGAAGTGGATGTGAGAGGGTTGTAGAGCGAGCGACGGGGGGCTGGAGAGGGGCCTGGGTGAGGGGTGGTAGACTGGGAGGACACCAAAGAAGAAGAGGTGGCAGACGAGTTTGAGGAGGAAGAAGAACCCAGTGAGAACGAAGAAGATGTTGAGATAGAAGTAGAGATGGATGACGAAGAAGAAGGAGAAGAAATGGAAGAGGTTGATGAGCCAATTGAGGAAGAGGAAATGATTGAACCTGTGATGGATTGGGAGAATGTAAAAGGAGATGAGGAAGAAGTAGATGAATGGACTGAGGAAAGCAAGGGAGCTGGTGATGGATAGCTGGAGGAATTTGAAGAAGGTATGGTAGAAGAGGTTAAGGAGGATGGCAGAGGGGAAGTAGAGGAAGGGTGGACAGAGGGCAAATGAGGGGGAATGGAGATCGGGGAAGGAGAGGGAAGAGCAGAAAGGGCTGGAGAAGTTTTGGGTTGGTTCTCCATGGACGAGGAAGATGGAGACAAAGAGCCATGGGTGAAAGAAGTTTGTATGGATACCAGGGCTGGACCTCCGGAGGGATATAGAGGAGTGGTAGGGTGAACAAGTGAAGAGGCAAGCAAAGTATGGGTGGAAGAAAAGGATGACAAATGAGGTGCAGATAGGCGGGTAGAAACTGAAAGGGAAGGAGAAGGGGTGGTTGAGGGAATGGACGCAAAGATGGGGCTCATGGTTTTGAGCTTTGCTTGAGACGGAAGATCTTTGACCTCTTTACCCTCGCCCAGTGTGAACCTTGATGTGAAGGGCATGTGAGGAGTTACTGAAGATTGAGTTTGCTGGGGAGGGGGCTGGGACCGTGGTTGTGGGGAGATGCTCAAAGCCTCAGATGGTTTGTCAGATTTGGACCGGTCTGTCTGGGGTAAGCTAGCTTTACCCAGAGTTTGAGTTGGGATAGTTTGGAGCAGGGCTTGGTGAAAACTGCTCAAAGGTTTAGGTTGAGGAGGGCTGCTCAGAGCTGCAGTTGTTTGAAGCCGAGGGTGAGGTGGACTGGGTTTGGGTAAACTGCTCATGGGTTTGTTGGGAAGGGTCTGGATGAATGCCATTGTATGGGACTTGAGAAAGGACTGAAGGGTAGGAGTTTTGGAAGGGAGCATGAGGTTTGGTGAAGGGGTTTGGGACTTGGAAAAGGGCTTAGATGAAGATGCCTGGGAGAAGGGAAAGGTCTGGCTTGTACCCGTTTGGGACTGGAGAAGTTTGGATGGAGAAGTTTGAACTTGAAGAAAAGACTTGAATGAAGGAGTTTGTGAGTGGAGAAAAGGCTTGATGTGAGGATGCTGGGGCAGGGACTGGCTACCCATTTCATCCTTCATTTGGGACTCGGTTGGGCTAGTCCTCCAGGGCTGCGATGAGCTACTCTGGGTGACGAACTTTACTGAACTAGTTTGGTCCTGAATTGGTTCTCTTGGATTCTGAGATGTGGGTCTTGGGGGATTTGTACTGTGGAAGCCGTGATTGGTTGAAGGTATAGCTGTGGTGGTGGTTTTGGGATTTAATGTTGTGTATTTTGTTTCAGGAATGGTGGGCAGTTTTGAATCCTGGAAGTTTGCCTCTTTTCTTTTCATGTCACCATCCTTCAGAGGGGGGAGAGAAGAAAGGGGAAAAGGACTGGTTGAGTTTTGCACTGTGATGTTGGGCAAAAGAGTGGTAGTAGTTTCCATCCCTCTAGTCTCAGTTGAGGAGAAAGAGGCTGTGAAAGGAAGGTGGTTTGGCGAGAAAAGAGAGCTCTTGGGGTCCTCGGTATGAGGGCTTCCTTTGTCTTCAGGCACACCTGAGAGGGATCCTGAAGTTGCATAGTTGTCATTCTCACTGCCTTTGGTAGCATTTCGAAGAGATCCTAAAGTCGTGGGTCTGTTGCTTTTATTGACCGCGTGATTTGTCAGGTGGTCAATTACAAAGGATGCCAAAGTCGCAGAGCTGTTCATCTCCAAGACTGGTCGCGTGATTTCTGTTAGTGTTTCCTGATATTTGTAGCTTTGCGTTCCACTGCTTGTTGGTGTAGGGGTTTCACTGCCTGTTGGTGTAGGGGTTCCACTGCTTGTTGGTGTAGGGGTTCCACTGCTTGTTGGTGTAGGGGTTTCACTGCTTGTTGGTGCAGGGGTTCCACTGCTTGTTGGTGTAGGGGTCCCACTGCTTGTTGGTGCAGGTGTTCCACGGCTTGTTGGTGTTGGTGCAGGGGTTCCACTGCTTGTTGGTGTTGGTGCAGGGGTTTCACTGCTTGTTGGTGCAGGGGTTTCACTACTTGTTGGTGCAGGGGTTCTACTGCTTGTTGGTGTTGGTGTAGGGGTTCTACTGCTTGTTGGCGTTGGTGCAGGGGTTCCACTGCTTGTTGGTGCAGGGGTTCCATTGCTTGTTGGTGTAGGGGTTCCACTGCTTGTTGGTGAAGGGGTTCCACTGCTTGTTGGTGCAGGGGTTCCACTGCTTGTTGGTGAAGGGGTTCCACTGCTTGTTGGTGCAGGGGTTCCACTGCTTGTTGGTGTATGGGTTCCACTGCTTGTTGGTGCAGGGGTTCCACTGCTTGTTGGTGTTGGTGTAGGGGTTCCACTGCTTGTTGGTGTAGGAGTTCCACTCCTTGTTGGTGTAGGGGTTCCACTGCTTGTTGGTGCAGGGGTTCCACTGCTTGTTGGTGTATGGGTTCCACTGCTTGTTGGTGCAGGGGTTCCACTGCTTGTTGGTGTTGGTGTAGGGGTTCCACTGCTTGTTGGTGCAGGGGTTCCACTGCTTGTTGGTGTTGGTGTAGGGGTTCCACTGCTTGTTGGTGTAGGGGTTCCACTGCTTGTTGGTGCAGAGGTTCTACTGCTTGTTGGTGTAGGGGTTCCACTGCTTGTTGGTGCAGGGGTTCCACTGCTTGTTGGTGTTGGTGTAGGGTTTCCACTGCTTGTTGGTGTAGGGGTTCCACTGCCTGTTGGTGCAGGGGTTCCACTGTTTGTAGGTACAGGGGTTTCACTGCTTGTTGGTGCAGGAATTCCACTGCTTGTTGGTGTTGGTGTAGGGGTTCCACCATTTTTTGGTGTAGGGGTTCCACTGCTTGTTGGTGTAGGGGTTCCACTGCTTGTTTGTGCAGGGGTTCCACTGTTTTTTGGTGTAGGGGTTCCACTGCTTGTTGGGGTTTTTGGTGTAGGGGTTCCACTGCCTGTTGGTGTAGGGGTTCCACTGTTTTTTGGTGTAGGGGTTCCACTGCTTGTTGGTGTAGGGGGTCCTAGGGTAGTAGCAGGGCTGGCTTTCTTTTTTATTTTTCTGTTTGATGGTCTGTTGGCTCTAAGAGCTTTGAGGCAACAAGGTGAGAGAAGAGCAAGGTATTAGTTATGATGAGGTGTGGATACAAGGTGTTTTGCCTCGGCCTGGAGTAGCATCTTATATCTTATGACATAAATAATTATATTAAATTCAGACCACAGACAACTTCTTCCTGAAAGTGGAGGTAAACAGCGGGGCACAAAGGATATCCTCTTTGTACATTCAGCATTGTACAACTTGTTTACCTGGCAGAGCAGTAACTTCATCTTCCTTTTGTGCAAATATTGAATTCCCTCCATCCACTCCTGTGATGTTACTCCTACTCCAAGGACTACGGCTCCCATCACGCACCACCGCAGACTCGATTCCTGCCCAGTACACAAAGTAAGACTGCACCACTGTGATGCTGAAATGACAAACAAAGAGGTTGCTGCATTTGTATTCACCAGTATTTGACTGCAAGTTACGATGGTGGTCATTTACAACCCTGAGCTCATACTTACTAGAACCTGATGTCTCCCATGGGTGCATCAGGAGCCCTCCACACAAACGACAGGTTTCTCTTCAGCTGTTTGTCAGAGTGCGTGAGGGTGTCGCCCTCCGAGAGGCAGCGCAGGGTGTGGGTCCCAGGGGGAGTGAGGGTCCAGGAGCCACCCACCAGCACCGGGCCCACTCTCGTAGACTTGGCACCAACTCCAGTTCCGACTCCGACCCCAGCCCTGCCCCCGGCACCCTCCACACTGCGAGCCTGGAGCAGGAAACCCATGAAGTCCCGAGAGCTTCTGACAGTTACTGAGGACACAGGTATGGATGCAAAGAGTGTTGGTTGTCGGTAAGTGAATTAATTGTTAATTAGTAACCAACTGTGCCTGACAAATACCTGTTACTAACTGTCCAGGCAGGTAAGAGGAGGCGGATGTGCGCAGGGTGACGTGGCTGCGCTGCAGATCCTGTGGTTGAGCGCGGATGTGGCCAGGAATCATTTCCCGACAAGAGACGTGGCTGGCGCCGCGGGAGAACGTCAGGGCGGAGGGAGCCAAAGATATTAAGACCATACTGACCCCGAAACACTGGAGGGTAGACTGCATCTCTACACACAACCACAGCAAAGACAGACAGTGGAGATGAATCACTGGACTTTTCTTTGTGAGTCCGACTGAAATTACATTCCGTTTTTTTTCGTTCGATAAATTCGCACGTCAATATATTTTTCAAACCGTTGTTTTTGTGACGAATATTTTCACGCAGAACACAAATATTAATAAAAGCAATTTTTTTTTTTTCTTTTGGAACAAGGTCGATTTTTAAGAGCTTTCTTACCACGAATAAAGGCACGTGGAACCCCCTATATTTATGAAACAACAATGCGGAGGCTCCGTCATCCGAACCAAGATGGCAAACTTTTATTACTCATTTCAACCAAGCTCCCCTAGGAAGAGCGCCAGGTTTGGTCACAAATTTAGCTGGCTTCGTGCTCGCCGCCGCCACATACGAACAGTCTGTCAGCGCGATGACTCTCATCCTCTGTCTGGTGAGTTACAGCTTCTCCCATCTGGTCGGAGGTTTAGGGTCCCAAGGTGTAGAACAAAGCGCTACAGGAACAGTTTTGTTCCAGCTGCAATTGTTCACTTAATTAAGTCATAGCAGTTTTTGCACATATTTATTTATGCAAGTTTATCCCTTTTAGCCGACTTCCTGTATCCTGCAACTACGGCTCCGCCTCTTAAGGTGGGCTGTTAAGGTGGACCAGCTTTTCTCCCTAAAGTGACGAGCTGCTCCTCTGAGCCGCTCAGCTTTTTAATTGTGGGAATGCTGATCCCAGTATTGTTCTTCTAAGGTTTATTCAACTTCTTCAACTATTTCTTCCGTACGTTTTTTGGCCTTGAACTAGTCGTGCATACTTTCAGCTACAGAAACCGTACAACTATCAAAATATTCAGCTCTTTAAGGACATTAGTGCTATGACTTGGCTTGTTTCAACTATTTATACTTTTTAAAATATTAAGCTTTTTCACCATTTTTTTTTACAATGTAACTCAATGGAGAAAATCTTCAAATCCTCTTAAACCTACTCCACTTTGAAATGCTACTGCTTCTGCAGACTTTCAGCTACAGACTTCATTTAAACTTTAAATGGGTTACAAGTCTTTGAACTGTTAAGCTATGATTCAGCTTTTTGATAACTTTAATAGTTTTTCATTTATCGCAGTTTACGTTTTATGAAATTTTCAGACCATTTCAGATTTTATAATGGGTGTGTATTTGGTGGGTCGTTAATGACTAGAGTGTGTGACATCATCGTTAGAGTGCGGGAAAGCTTTGAAATCTTTTGAAAATGTTCCGAACAAATTGCTCCCTAGCCCACAATTTTCACTCTTAATAGATCATTTTTTTCAGCAAATTGTAGGAAATTTTGTGCCAGTCGCAGTCATGTAGCTATGGAATCAGTCGGACTTGCACATTTGTCTCTAGGGTCCCAGAAGTGAGAGTAAATCCAACAAGCCGCTCCATAGAGAGCAATGTTAAATCAGACGGGAAATGTCTGACAGAAAGTTGACAATGGCACTTTTCTAACCTGCTCCCATGATACAATTTTTGACTCCACACACAAAAAAAACAAACATCAATGCGTTCGGCAGAGACGCTTTTCTCTGATGATGACATTATTTTGCCTATTGGATTCATGGTTTTTGTCTGAGAGACACTTTTATGACATGTATGTCTCTGGTTAACTCCTATTATAAACTGTCTCATTGAGGGTGCAGTGGCCATCGCCACGGCAACGTTTGATTGCTACTAGACAGCTGATTCACATTAGCCAATCATTTGGGGCCATACACACTATCTTCAGGCAATACTTTATCATAGAAGCATGATTAAAAGTTTAAACAGGTCACGAGACTTTGGACTTTATTTGGCCAAATGGAAATTTTTTGATAGCTGGCACGGTTTTCACGAAATCGCAATTTACGTTTTGTAAAATTTTCAGACCGTTTCAGATTTTATCATGGGTGTGTATTGCGTGGGTTCGTTAAGGGCTAGAGCACGTGACATCATCGCTAGAGTGGAGCACAGCTTAAAAATCTTTTGAAAATGATCCGAACAAATTGCTCCTTAGCCCACAACGTCCACTCCTTATACACAATTAATACATCAAAACGTAGGTATTTTTGTGCCGGTCGCAGTCACGTAGCTGTGGAATCAGTCGGACTTACACATTTGGCGACACATGCCTGAACGTGACAGCAACTCCAGGCTAAGCTCCCATAGTGGCCCATATTAAATTTCACAGAATTTTTTGGCTCAGAGAAAAAAGTTACTACTTTTCGAAACTGCCGCCGAGGTCACATTTTTGACACTACACACCCGAATTTTGCACCATTTGTTCTTCAGAGACCCCTAACTGGTCTCATGAACAATCTAAGCGATAGGAGTTACGGTTTCTGTCGTGGAAGCACTTTTATGACATGTACGTCTCTGGTTAACTCCTATTATAAACTGTAACTGCGGTTACACGGTTAATTATTAACATCCCTAGTTAATGCATTAAAGAAATTAGTGGCATCAAAACTAATTTGCATTAACACGTTTATTATCGTATTATTAACTTTGACAGCCCTGATATTGACTGAACTTTCCTCGGCCGTGGAAATAACATATTTGAATTCTTATTTTAGGTGGTGTTGCCTTTTTAAAATGGATTTTTTTTTCCAAAGAAGAAAGAGAGAAAGAATATTTTATAAATGATACTGAGATTTGATATTGATTCATTTCAACCAATTACCCTTTTTTTACATATATTTTGAACCTCGTCTGCTGTGAGTGCAGCCTAACTTGTCATCACTCATTATCATGACTCCAGTGAACAAGAGACAAAGTAAACTAACTTGTTCTGTAGCCGACATGTCAGGAGTAGGTGTGTTGTTTAGAGATGTTGAAGTCATTACCACACCAGATGAAACACCAGGTACGTTTACAGAGACGCTATTCAAACATGATGATCTTATAGAATATGATGCATTGCTGTAGATTAAACTATCCAAACATGAGATATAATAGGAAAACTCTGACAGGGAACATTTTACTGTACTTATACTTATAAAGATAATATGTTTGTTTGTTTTGTTGTGGCTGGTATTGTTTTCACTTTGTGAGTCTGCGTGTGAGTGATCATTGCAAGATGTCCTGGAGGCACCGACTGTAACATGAACTACCACCGAGGTATTAGGTAGAGCATTTGCATATCTGTCTGTGTTTGAATAGATGTTATCACCGAGATAGCATCGCGACCCGTCACGGAACCTTACAGGTGTGTGGTTGAGATCAATTTATTAATAAACAAACAATAAAAATCCTCTAAATAAAGAGTTTATAAATGAATGAATGGTGCAGCAGCGGGGAGTCAGAGTGAGCATCCTTACCTCGTCAATCTTCTTCTTCTTCTTCTTCTTGAGCGTTCGCTGATGAATCCTGTGTGAGATTAAAGTGTGTGAGGTTTGGGGGGGTCTCAGGGTCCAGGATATGGAGGGAGAGGGGGGACGTATAGAACCAGAATATGTAGAGCTGCAGGTCAGATCCCTAAACACATTACATGATTGATTTTGTCTGTGTATGGAAGCTAAAATATGCCACGGTTGCTTCCTTTTTATTTTATTTTTATATATTTTTTGGCCCAAAAACAAATCATCTGTACTATACTATAAAGGCCTTTACTATGACACAGTATTAGGGCCACATTGAAGAAAAAAGAAATCTGAGATTTCGAGAATAAAGTCATAATATTACGAGAATAAAGTCGTAACTTTACAAGAAAAAAGAGATAACGCAATTTCGTTCCAATGCCACTAACTTTTTTTTAACGCAACTTGCGATTTCGCAATTTTTAGATCGTAGCGGGCTCAGTTTTAAAGCTAGATGGAAGATACTGGTAACCTATAAAACTAAAAAAAGCTGATGAATCCATCGGTATCAACTATGTCATACTAGCTTTTCTTGGAGGAGGCTAGATAATGTTCCAAACGTGCGCTAAAATTTGGCGAGGAAAAAACTTGTATGGACATTTTCAAAAGGGGGTCCCTTTGATCAATGGCTTTAATGGTCGTTTTTAAGCATAAATATGATATCTTTGGACTTTGGACTGTTGGTCGGACAAAACAAATAATTTAACGACGCCTTTTTTATGACATCCGACCAACTTTATCCCCGTCTCCTGCTATGTGACACCATGTTTAGCAGTAAGGACTCTGTTCTAGTCGGGGTATTTCTACAGGATTAGGACCTCGGCCTCACACTAACACCAACAGGATCTCCACCAGCTGTAGCCGCCTCCCTCCAGGATCTCCTTAAACTTTTCTCCTATTTCTTTTCACCTCCCTCCCCAGCTGCAGCTCTTCTCACCTCCCTCCCCTCCCCTCCCTTTGTCTACCCATAATTAACCGCCGGGGGTTTAACTCTCATCTGTCAGAGCACCAGAATGTCGCCAAACTTGACTCGCGTCCTCCATGACATGATTTGTGTGACATAATACATACTGTAAGTCCCCTCCCACCTCATGTGTAGTAAAAAGAGAAAGAACATTTTTATCACTGTTGATATGTTGTTTGTTCAGCAAAGAGTGGAAGAGTTTTATCAGTGTATGCAAATCATTCAGAGCTGCTTCCACCCAGAGAAACTCACCACTCCACTGGAAGAAGAAGACCTCTATCTGATATACAGGTGGGTGAGCACAGCGAGTATATATATACATTTATATATATCATTAATAAGCAGTATTTAAACATTTTAATGCATTATAATGAGCAGATATAAGGACATTTTTTAAATGTTTATTAATGTTTTTGTCAACAATTATAACTTCTCCAGGGAGGCTTTTATGAGTGATTGATAGCACAGTAGCTGTACTGTACAGATTTGAGGTACTTGTTCTTGAGTATTTCCATTTTGCAGTGGTTGAAGTAGTACTCAGATTATTTTACTTAACTAAAAGTAACAAAACTGCAATGTAAAAAAGAAAATACTCAAAATCCTACTAAAGATGGTGTATTCTCAGCAAATGCACTTAAATTGCTTTTTAGGCGAATCCCGGGTGAGCCCCCTATTTTAAAGCCTTATTTGTTTACATTTTGGCAAATAGACACAATTAAAAGTATGCCGGATTAACCTTCAGCAGCTCCTGTTTGAATCAAACCTGTGCGCTTACCGACTACTATCACTGCAGTACTTTAATACTGAAGAAGTATTATCAAGTAAAGTACCTCAAAACTGTACTTGATTAAATGTACTTAGTTACTTTCCACTCGTGCTACTTTATACTTCTATTCCACTAAATTTCAGAAGGACATCCTGCACTTTTTTTTACTCCACTACATTTATAGTTACTGGTTATTTTCCACATTAATAATCATACAATATAAGCTTGTAACAGAGTATTTTGATTTGTACTTTTACTCAAGTAAAGGATCTGATCTTACACTTATTGTGCAGTAAAAACGTCTCTTGTGACTGATATATTATTATCAACCCAATTTATAAGATATAAAAAATTATCAGAACATGACCGTAAGTCCAATGGGCAAAATAATGTCATCATCAGAGAGAAGCGTCTCTGCCGAACGCATTGATGTTGTTTTTTTTGTGTGTGGAGTCAAAAATGGGATCATGGGAGCAGGTTAGAAAAGTGCCATTGTCAACTTTCTGTCAGACATTTCCCGTCTGATTTAACATTGCTCTCTATGGAGCGGCTTGTTGGATTTACTCTCACTTCTGGGACCCTAGAGACAAATGTGTAAGTCCGACTGATACCATAGCTACATGACTGCGATTGGCACAAAATTTCCTACAATTTGATGAAAAAATGATCTATGCAGAGTGACAATTGTGGGCTAGGGAGCAATTTGTTCGTACAATTTTCAAAAGATTTCAAAGCTTTCCCGCACTCTAACGATGATGTCACGCACTCTAGTCCTTAATGACCCACCAAATACACACCCATTATAAAATCTGAAATGGTCTGAAAATTTATTAAAACGTAAACTGTGATAAATGAAAAACTATTAAAGTTATTAAAAAGCTGAATCATAGCTTAATAGTTCAAAGACTTGCAACCCGTTTAAAGTTTAAATGAAGTCTGTAGCTGAAAGTATGCGGAAGCAGTAGCATTTCAAAGTGGAGTAGGTTTAAGAGGATTTGAAGATTTTCTCCATTGAGTTACGTTGTAAAACAAATGTGGAAAAAGCTTAATATTTTAATATAATTGATATTTAATATTTTAAGTCATAGCACTAATGTCCTTAAAGAGCTGAATATTTTGATAGTTGAACGGTTTCTGTAGCTGAAAGTATGCACGACTAGTTCAAGGTCAAAAAACGTACGGAAGAAATAGTTGAAATAGTTGAAGAAGTTGAATAAACCTGAGAAGAACAATACTGAGAATGCTGAATCAGCATTCCCAGGATAAACGCGTTGGATTATAGTCCAGTGTGCTTCTAGGCACAGTGGAATTACATTCAATTTGATTGAAAAACTAAAAAGTTAGCTTTAAAACTGAGCCCCCTACAACCTAAAAATCACAAGTTTGATTAATGTGTTAAAGAAAATTAGTGGCGTTAAAACTAATTTGCGTTGAGTTTGACAGCCCTAATAAGAACGCTTTTGGCTTGTCATGTGTCATTATTCCGTTTTCCTTCCTGAGAATTAAAAGTAAAATTAAAAGTAGGACTATTTAACATAAAAAATGCTGTTGCAGTGTACTTAATATTTTTGTTATTTTCATTCTTTAAAAGTCTCAGAATGCAGTAAACAAAGTCTCCGAAGCTCGCATTTTTTTTTCCGGGAGAGGACCCCCCGCTTTGTTTATTCAAATCCTCCCTATAGTTGAGGCCACTATGCCTGCTGGTTTATGCACCTTCATTCACTCGTGTCATATTCACGTCTCAGCGAGGCGAAACATAACACCGACCTGCTATTTCCTCTGGTGAACCGACGGGTCAGTTACACGCTTTGGTGTGATACCAGGTAGATAACTGTCTCTGACATTATTAGATTGTTTAATTTCTCTAATTTCTGCTCTTTTTTTTAATAATTTTACCAAAATAGCATTAAAGCATGTAAACTTGTTCTAGTAGAAACTTAAAATACAAGTATGAACCTGGAAATGAGCACCATATGGGACCTTTATGTTCTGCTTGTTTGTCATCTCCAGCTCCAGTTCCACTGACAGTAACAGGAATCCAGCTGAGCCAGGTGAGAGTTTACTGGTTGTTGTAATCCATCAGTACCAACCGATCGAACTGATACGAACCAATCCCAGGGGTCAGCAACCTTTACTATCAAAAGAGCCATTTTAGGCAAAAAGAAAGAGAAAAAAAATCTATCTGGAGCCGCAAAACATGTGATCATTGTGATGAAGGAAACAGTTTATAGTCTAAGTATATAGTATATAAGTCTAATGCAGTGAGGGCCAAAGAGACAATGTACTACGGAGTATTAGGGCCACATTGAGGGAAAAAACATCTGAGATTTACAGAATAAAGTCAGAATATTATGAGAATAAAGTTGTAAATTTACGAGAAAAAAAGTCGTAATATAACGAGAATAAAGTCATAACTTATTGAGAAAAAAAGTCGTAATATTACACGAATAAAGTCATAACTTTATGAGAAAAGAAGTCGTAACATTACACGAATAAAATCATAACTTTACAAGAAAAAAAGTCATAATATTACGAGAATAAAGTCATAACTTTACGAGAAAAAAAGTTGTTATATTACCAGAATAGTCATAATTTTACGAGAAAAAAAGGCATAATATTACGATAATAAAGTCATAATTTTACGGGAAAAAAGTCGTAATATTACGAGAATAAAGTCATAACTTATTGAGAAAAACAGTCGTAATATTACGAGAATAAAGTCATAACTTTACGAGAAAAAAAGTCGTAATTTTACGAGAATAAATTCATAACTTTACAAGAAAAGAAGTCGTAACATTACGCGAATAAAGTCATAATTTTACGAGAAAAAAGTCGTAATATTATGAGAATAAAGTCATAACTTTACGAGAAAATAACACGTAAAATTGCTACTTTATAATATTATGATTTTATTCTCATAATATTACGACATTTTTCTCGTAAACCTCTGACTTTATTCTCGTTATATTATGACTTTATTCTCAAAAATTTTTACCTCAATGTGTTCCTAATACTCCGTCGTACCATAGACCTACAACAATGATAAACAAAAACGAAAATGTAAACATTTATTATTCATTTCCACAAATTATTTTATAAATCCACAGGGAGCCTCTGGAGAGGGGCTAAAGAGCCGCAGGTTGCTTTAAAAGCCTTTATTTATTTACATTTTGGCAAATAGAAACAGTTAAAAGTGTGAAAAATGAACCTTCAGCAGCTCCTGTTTGCATCGTACCCGTGCACGTACCGACTACTATCACTGCAGTACTTTGATACTGAAGAAATCTTTAAAAAACGTGACGATTCTCAGGCAAGTTCTGCAGTTGTGATTTCTAAACAGATTTTTGGGCGTTTACTAACGGTAAACATCAGAGGTATGACTTCCTCGGGAAGTGTAAGAAACAAATCCAGTCCTACTGGGTTTTTTTTCATGGTGTTTAAACAAAAACGTCGTCAAACTCGCCTCTGAAACGGTCCTGTAAAGACTGTCAGCTGTCACTGAGACACACACGATCGTCACGCAACCGTTTAATCAGTTGCATATTTGCATAGCTGGCTATTTGCACATATGGACATGAAGGATGTAATGTTAATGCGTTCACACTCTGGTGATCCCTGATACTCAGTTCAGAGTTGTAATCCCGAGCCAGCAGCATCTTCAGCCACTACGTTCTATTGATTTATTTTTTTACGAGAACATATTGTGGCCTCTTCCGCGGTGCAAAGGTTCAGACTCGGGACCAGTGCAAACAGAGCAGACGGGTAGGTTTCTGCCTTTAAACTTATGTTTAGTTTTGATGTTTCGGGATTGTATATGAAGTCAATTATGATATCAAAAATCAAATATTTAAATATAAGACGTAGAAGTGGCGTACATCATCTGAAAGCTGAGAACCTGCAGATTAATTTGACATTAACTGACCTGACATCTCGCCCTAAAGACCTAAGGCGTTAAAACTATTAACGTGTTTTGACTCGGCATGGCCAACAGTGCCAGTGGAAAAAACTGTGTTTACTAGTACAGTCATAATGTTCTTCGAGAGACAAATAAATTACGAAGCAACCGTTACTATCAAAAGAGAGATTTTAGGTAAAAAGAAAAACAAAAATCTGTCTGGAGCCTTAAAACATGTGATCATTGTGATGAAGGTAACACAGTTTATAGTCTAAGTATATAGAATATAAGTCTAATGCAGTGAGGGACAAAGAGATAATGTACTACGGAGTATTAGGGCCACATTGAGGGAAAAAAACATCTGAGATTTACAGAATAAAGTCATAACTTTACGAGAAAAAAAGAAAATAACACATCAAATTACTACTTTATAATATTATGACTTTTTTCTCGTAATATTCCGACTTTATTTCGTAAACTTCTGACTTTATTCTCGTAATATTACGACTTTTTTTTCGTAAACTTATGACTTTATTCTCGTAATATTACCACTTTTATTCTCGTAAACTTATGACTTTATTCTCGTAATAATACAACTTTTTTTCTCGTAAACTTACGACTTTATTCTCATAATATTACCACTTTTATTCTCGTAATATTACGACTTTATTCTCATAATAATACGACTTTTTTTCTTGTAAACTTATGACTTTATTCTCATAATATTACCACTTTTATTCTCGTAATATTACGACTTTATTCTCATAATAATACGACTTTTTTTTCGTAAACTTATGACTTTATTCTCATAATATTACCACTTTTATTCTCGTAATATTACGACTTTATTCTCATAATAATACGACTTTTTTTTCGTAAACTTATGACTTTATTCTCATAATATTACCACTTTTATTCTCGTAATATTACGACTTTATTCTCATAATAATACGACTTTTTTTTCGTAAACTTCTGACTTTATTCTCGTAATATTACGACTTTCTTTCTCGTAATATTCAGACTTTATTCTCAAAATCTCAGATTTATTTTTTTTCCTCAATGTGGCCCTAATACTCCGTCATACGGAACATAGCATAATTAAATCTGTGATATTAACAATAAAAAAAATGAGGTTTGAAGTTAAGCTGCTTGTTCAAAATAAGAAATTGTTTATATATCTTCCTTAACAGTATATCTAATCCCAGCCAGTGTTCTTATAGGAACACCCACACAACAGATAGTGATCTTGTTGTATTTACTTTGTTCCAATATAATGTGAATAGGGAGGATCCAGGATAAGTATGCGTAGAATACCTTTTGTTCATTGACCTGGTTGGACCAAGTCTTCCTGGTGGATGAGGTTTCAAGACCCCAGGATAAGGTGGAAGTCTTTGGGAAAGATTGCTTTAAAAAGGACGGCGTCTCAAGCAGGATATTTTTTGATCAATGATGTATATTTATGTTTGTGTTCCAGGTAGATAATGGCGTGGGTGTTGGCTCCGCTCCTGTTGGCTGTCCTCCTGACTGAGACGTCTGCCTCACTGTCAACTTCAGGTAGGAAAAAACAATCAGATGGAAACTCCATCAACATGCCATAAGTCAGACTTTAATAATTTTAATTCTCATAATTTAATAATGTGTCAGTAGGGACAGAGCAGGCCTCTCCATGCCCACCTCGGTGGCTCCTGTTTGGGCAGAGATGCTTCTCTTTCTACCCCGTGTGGAGCTCCTGGACCGACGCTAATGTAAAATGAAAATAAAACACATTAATTCATAACACATAAAGATTGAAATATGGTTTAATGTGTGTGTGTGTGTGTGTGTGTGTGTGTGTGTTAGTCTTTGTGCTCTCAGGAGGGAGGTAACCTGGCGTCGCTTCACACACCAGAGGAGAGGCAGTTTGTCCATCAGCTAGCAAACACACACATCCCTGTGTGGCTCGGTGGATTCAAGGCACAACAGGTATAACTATAATTAAAGCTGTAAGGATTTGATAATGAGATCTGGAAACAGGGAGGTCACGCGAACACATGTAGTTTACTGTAAGTGTGTCTAGTGGTGGAGGAAGTATGAGATACTTTAAAAGTTCTGCATTGAAAATGCTCCTTCAGTAAAAGTACGTATCAGTAAAATCACTTAAAGGGACTGTTTGTAAGAATCAGAATGTCTTGTTAACAGCGACACCTGTGGCCATTAAGTCAACTAAAGTCAGCCTCCTGTTGCTGGCGCTTGTGCTCGCTCTACATATACCTGAACGAGCATCGCTCAACACAGTGAGGCGACACACGTCAGCTAAAAGCACAATATCACTCTATATTTCAGCTGCTTGGCAGTAATGTTAGCTGACCAGACCAAGGTCTCTCCATGAATCAATGCTGATCCTAGTGTTGGCTTTTCCTGCCTCAGCCTCCCGACCGCGACCGGAGGGAACGGGGGAGACGCCGGAGTTTTGGTCGGAGACGATAACGTTTCTCTCTGCGGAGCCCCGTCACTTCACAAGACACGGGAAACCTCTGTTGGTCTGGAGGAGCTGCAGCAGTTATTTCTGCACAAACGTCCACTGTACATTCACTAGATATTCTCAGAGCTAAACTAACTCTTCTGCAGTGTGGAGTGAGCAGCATGCATGTGAGAGTGGAGCGAAAGAGCGCGCAGTGTGTGAGTGAAAGCAAGCAGGCAGAGGAGCGATCTGAACAGCGTAGCCACACGCGAGCGCGCATGGGACACCGACCCAGTAGATTTATACGTGTAAGAAGTTACAAACAGTCCCTTTAACATTCTAATGTTATTACTAATACATTAACATTATTACAAATACATTAACATTATTAACATTAAATAAATCTTCTCATTTGAGCAGCTGGAAACATGAGAAATGATTTGACATATGATCTGTACTTGTATGAACCGTTGGGTGGTTTAATTTATAACCAAACTGAGCTCTTTGTGTGTTTTGTTTGCAGTACAATAAAAGAATGCACCTGTCTGTTTCTCCTCTCTGAAGAAGGGCTCCTGGTTTTGGAGCGATGACTCCGCCTTCAGGATCAGTGGTTGGACCAATCAGACGCAGGGAAAGGCAGGAGGGGGCGGGGCTTGCTTGGTAATTTCACCAAAAAGTAAACAAAACAAAACAACCTCACATGCAATGAATAGATGGATTATTATAGTATATTAACAGTTTTGGATGCATAATTCTAATTCAGTTAACTATATGATTTGTTGTTTGTATTGCATGATACTTGATTACTTTAAAACAGTAATGTGTGTATGTTGTGTTCAGGTGGAGAGCTGCACAGCGCCCCCTGTGGAGAGCTCAGGTTCTACATCTGCTCCACCACAGCCAGGTAGGCTATACATCTACATCTTATCTGTGGATTTTGACGGCATATTAGGGCCATTGTAGGATAAATGAGTAATAATTACACAGCCGGAAGAGGGGGTTAATATTCTGAGGAAAAAAACTCAGAATTTACGAGAAAAAAATCTGGAGAATTGCGGGTTTTTTTTCACTTCTTCACTTTGCAAAGTCATATGAACCTCATCACACCGCGGACACAGATTCGTGACTTTCATCTCAGTCAATATTCAGATTTTATTTTTTCTCGTAAATTTACCACTTTAATCTCAGAATATCCAAATTTTTTTTTTTTGTTAATTTACCACTTTAATCTCAGAGAATATTAAAGATTTTTTTTGTTTTTTCCAAGTTTGTTTTTTTGTAAATTTACCACTTTATTCTCAAAGAATTTCTGAGTTTTTTCTTGTTATTTTACCACCTTATCTCAAAGAATTTCTGAGTTTTTTCTTGCAAATTTTATGACTTCATAATCTCAGAAAATATTAAAGATTTATTTCCGTACATTTTAGATTTTTTTTTTCTCGTAAATTTACCACTTTAATCTCAGAGAATTTCTGATTTTTTTTTCTTGCAAATTTATTGCTTAAAATCTCAGATAATGTCCAAGTTATTTTTTTTTCTTTTATATTTACCACTTTAATCTCAGAGAATATTAGAGTTTTTTCTTGCAAATCTATGACTTCATTATCTCAGATAATATTCAATTTTTGTTCTCGTAAATTTGTGAGTTTTTTTCTTGTTAATTTACCACTTCAATCTCAGATAATTTCTGAGTTTTTTGTTGCAAATTTATGACTTCATAATCTCAGATAATATTAAAGATGTTTTCTTGTAAAATGTACCACTTTTATCATGGAAGTTTTTTCTCTGAATATTACCCCTCCCTCCCATGGCTCCATAATTATTATTGAATGGAACTGATACGACGTCGTAGTTGATGATAGATTTGATCCCAGTAACGAGAGAGATTAATCTTTACTGCCAGTGAAGGCTGAACCGTTGAACCAGTGAACGCTTTATAATGCAAATACAACGTAAAGGTGTGGAATGATTAACAATGTGTGTCTGAATGTTTCGACCGTTCAGTCATAGGTTATTGAATAACACTGTTATTATCTTTTAACTCAAACATTAAGTTAAGCTCGTTTGTCATTTCCAGCTCCAGTCCCACCGACTCCCCCCGCAACAGGAAACCAGTCGAGCCAGGTGAGAGTTTACTGGTTGCTATAGCCGTACAGTTTAACCCTCTGAGACCTGCGGGATCTGTCTGGTATCATATGAAACAAATTGCGTTATCTGAATATTTAGTCACTTCGTGTCGGTTTCATTCCTCTCAGGCATCGTCTCTAACGTGAGTCTGTTTGACGTTGTGTGGGGTCACAGCGACATGTTGGCGGAGGTGATTCTCCGATCGTCCCCCTTACTTGAGGAGCTCCGGTCTGGTCAGCTGATGCAGCGCTGCTACGCCAACTTCATCCGGCAGGAGGCGCTCTATCTGCACCGAGTCAGCAGCACGCTGGAGGTCAGAGGTCAACACTTTTGTTGTTGTTTTTTTCTCTTTTTGTGAGTTTATATTGTCATGTCGTCATATTGTCGTGTTTTATTTTTCTTACAGGAAGGGACATTTTTGAAATTTCTAAATGCACTTTTTTCAAACACTTTAAAAACTGATTTATTTTACTGTAATTTTTTTCTATTTTGTATTTCATGACTCTTTTGAGTTCTTGTTTTTTTCCTCCTGATTGGACTGGTAACAGCTACTTAAATGTGCGTTATTGGTCGCTATAAGATCTCGTAGATGTGGGTCAGTAGGGGCCTATCATTTATTTTTTCATTGTGATAACATTATCGTAAATTCTTTGGCCACGATAATCGTGTAATGAAAATCTGATATCCTGACAGCCCCAATAAGAAGTGGACGTAGTCACCGTGACGTCACCCATCGGTTTGTGGACTGTCATTTTGAAGTCTTGAGTTAAGCATTTTGGCTGTCGCCATCTTGATTTTTGGCCGTCACCATGTTGGTTTTTGGCCGTCACCATCTTGGTTTTAGGCCATCGCCATGTTAGTTTTTGGCCGTCACCATGTTGGTTTTTGGCCATTACCATGTTGGTTTTTGGCCGTCACCATCTTGGTTTTAGGCCATCGCCATGTTGGTTTTTGGCCGTCACTATCTTGGTTTTTGGCCGTCGCCATCTTGGTTTTTGGCCGTCGCCATCTTGGTTTTAGGCCATCGCCATGTTGGTTTTTGGCCGTCACCATCTTGGTTTTTGGCCGTCACTATCTTGGTTTTTGGCCGTCGCCATCTTGGTTTTTGGCCATCACCATGTTGGTTTTTGGCCGTCACCATGTTGGTTTTTGGCCGTCACCATCTTGGTTTTTGGCTGTCATCATCTTGGTTTCGGCCGTCAACATCTCGGCTTTTGGCCATCGCCATCTTGTTTTTTGGCCGTCACCATCTTGGTTTTTGGCCGTCGCCATCTTGGTTTTTGCCCGTCGCCATCTTGGTTTTTGGCTGTCGCCATCTTGGTTTTTGGCCGTCGCCATCTTGGTTTTTGGCCATCGCCATCTTGTTTTTTGGCCGTCGCCATCTTGGTTTTTGCCCGTCGCCATCTTGGTTTTTGGCTGTCGCCATCTTGGTTTTTGCCCGTCGCCATCTTGGTTTTTGGCCGTCGCCATCTTGGTTTTTAGCCGTCACCATCTTGTTTTTTTGCAAACAGAAGTGACACGAGAGGGTCGAGCTAAGTGCAACCGAACGCTGGATAAGTCATTTTACAGGTGACCAAAAATGTTACAATTAGCTTTGATGCAGTGAAAACACACTGTGAAAGAGTTAACGTTAAAGACTAAAACACGGACAACTCCCAGACCGGACAACGCCGTGGTAGCGACCTGTCAATCACAAGGTAGCCCCGCCCTAAAGCATCCCCTGCTTTATGGTCTATCTGACTCTAAATGGGACCATAATTTACTAAATGAACATCATGCTGTATTGAAGAAGACTTGAAACTAGCGATTGAGACCATAAACTCATGTTTACAATGTTTACTGAGGTAATAAATCAAGAGAGAAGTAGGCTCATTTTCTCATAGACTTCTATACAACCAGACTTCTTTTTGCAACCAGAGGAGTCGCCCCCTGCTGGCTGTTAGAGAGAATGCAGGTTTAAGACACTTCAGCTTTGGCTTCACTTCTCAGAACCGGAGTAGTGGTGGTGATGTCAGCATCTTGTCTCGTCCTGCAGGCCCTGATTGTTCGTTTACAGGAAGCGGATGACGTGAGATCACTGCTGATGGACACACTGAAACACTACAGCAGCAGAAACCAGGTGAGAGGCACACACCGGCTAGGTTTACAAACGTAAGATAACAAATGTAAGATAATAAATTCAATGAATGTCATGCCTCCTCCTCCTCCAGAGCCTCCTCGCTTCGCCTCCCCCACCGTGGCTCGTCTTCTCCCTCCAGTCGTTCCACTCGGTGGTCCTGGAGGAGCCAGTCTACTGGCTGGTGGCTCTGTTGGCCCGGGCCTGCCTCCGTGACTTCCTGGCCGCGGAGCTGCTCTCCTCTGGCCTCCAGCTGGTGCCTGCATGGTCCAATGTTAAATCCGTCGGCCTCTACCAGGAGTGGAATAGAGACACTCTGAGGGAGGTCACATGGACACGCAGGTAACCATCATAACATTGGTGGTACAGTGGTGGAAGAAGAACTCCGAAGTACCAATACCACAGTGAGAAGCTGGTTGAAAGCCTTGCATTCAAAACTTTACTTAAAGGTGGTGTGCTAATCTCGTCCTCTAACTGTGTGACAGGTACAGGAAGGTGATAGAGGAACGCAAGCATCACATGGACACGTATAAAGCCATAAACATCTTCAGAGAGCACATGAAGAACCAGAAGAGTTTCTACAAGGCTCTGTGAGTACAGTGTTTCTCTAAACTACTCTAAACATGCAACTGAGCCAAAGTGAATGAGAGAAACTGTAATCCGTCCATGTGTGGATGTGTCCTGTTGGTCTGCTGGTCAATGTGTGTGTGTGTGTCTCTGCTGCAGAGCCTGTGATGAAGAGGAGGAGGAGGAGAGCCAGGTGGAGCTACTGATGAAGGTGAGTCACCACACTGCAAAAAATATTCATCCTAACAAGTCATTTAATTAGATTTATTTATATATATATATATATATCTATATATATATATATAGATATATATATATATATATAATATATATATATAATATATAATATAATATATATATATATTATATATTTATAAATATATATATATTTATAAATAGTAGTAGCATCAGTGATTGTAGATTATTAATATTGTCATATTGTTGTTATTACTAATTAATATTATTAATATTTCTAGTTATTATTATTAGTAGTAATACATATATGAACACACAACAAAGACAATCATCTTAACAAGCCATTTAATTATATTTTATTTTATTTATTTATTTATTTATTTATTTATTTATTTATTTATTTATTTATTTATTTATTTATTTATGTATTTGTGTATTTATTTATGTATTTGTTTATTATTATTTTATTTTATTTTTATTTATGTATTTATTTATTGATGTATGTATTTATTTATTTATTTATGTATTATTTTAGTTTTTTATTTATTGTTTTATTTTTTTATTTTTTTATTTATTTATGTATTTATTTATTTAGTGTTTTTTATGTATTTATTTATTTATTTATTTATTCTTTCATTCATTCATTCATTCATTCATTCATTCTTATTTATTTATTTATTTATTTATCAGATAACTCATCATCTGTATTTTCTGTATTTTTCCAGAGAAAAGCCGTACTCTGAGACGGAGCTCTCCAGCAGGATGAAGGAAATCTCTCTACATGTTGTGTAGTAACCAAACCTCATGCAAACAACGGGGAATTTAAGCAGCTTGTTTAGAGTGATGAGGTAAAAACCACTGAAGATGTCCTCACAATGTTTACTGTATAATGTTTGCATCTATTTTCATTTCTGAAAATGTTTTCCTTTAACTGAATGTCTTGAATGCAGCATGTTTATCATCAGTCTACTGGGATAATCTGCGTCTGTGATGTGAATTCAGTATAAAGTCATGTTTCCGTTGACAACGTTCTGTTGAGTTTATAATAAAATGTTAATAAAGTTAATTAATTTCTCCTCCATGTGATCACACAGACAGCTGTCTGTCTCCCCCTACAGGCCACAACATGACACTACACTCAGTTTATAAATACAAACAATACTACTGCAGTATTTCACCTAGTACTACTGATACTACTCTCACTTTACTATTACCACTACTTCTTAAACTTCTACTACTACCACCAATGCTTCTACTGCCTCTATTATAACTATAAATACTTCTACTACAATAACTACTCATACATGTACTACTGCCTCTACAAATACTATTACTATACTATTACTATAGTACTATAATAATCCTGATAATACTATAATAGTACTACTGCAGCTACTACAGCTGTAATCATACATGTATAACTGCCTCTACAAATACTTTTACTATTGCTATACTATTACTATATTACTATAATAATCCTCATAATACTATAATAGTACTACTGTAGCTACTACAGTTTAGCTCATACATGTACTACTGCCTCTACAAATACTATTACTATTACTATACTATTACTAAAGTACTATAATAATCCTGATAATACTATAGTAGTACTATTGAAGCTACTACAACTGTGCTCCTACAGGTACTACTGCCTCTATAAATACTATTACTGTTTATACACCAATACTTTTACTACCTTCTCATACTACAACAACAACAACAACAACAACTGTACTCATACATGAACTGGTGTACTGCTGCCTCAACAAATACTGTTACCGTTTATACATATACTACTACTCATAATAATATATTATAAATAATAATAAAAGTAATAACCACGATAATATTATAATAATAGTACAGAACTGCACTATCACTGCTACTACTACCAATACTTTTACTACCTTCTCCTACTACTGCAACTACTACAACTGCACTCATGCCAGTACTACTAGTATTACTGTTTATACATGCATTACTACTCATACTAGTATATTAGAAGTAATAATAATAATCCTGATAATACTATAATACTCCTACTGCTACTACTATTACTACAACTGTACTCATACATGTACTACTGCCTTACTACTACTACTACTACTACTACTACTACTTCTTAAACTACTAATAATATCACATATATTGTACTGGCTGTCTACTGGTTTCTACTGATCGTATAGTGGTTTCTACTGGTTTCTTCTGGCTGTGTACTGATTTCTACTTTCTGTTTACTGGTATCTACTGAATGTCTACTGGTTTCTACTGAGTGTCCAGTGTCTACTGGTTTCTACCTTCTGTCTTATGGTTTCTACTGAGTGTCCAGTGTCTACTGGTTTCTACCTTCTGTCTTATGGTTTCTACTGAGTGTCTAGTGTCTACTGGTTTCTACCTTCTGTCTTATGGTTTCTACTGAGTGTCCAGTGTCTTCTGGTTTCTACTGAGTGTCTAGTGTCTACTGGTTTCTACTGAGTGTCTAGTGTCTACTGGTTTCTACCTTCTGTCTTATGGTTTCTACTGAGTGTCCAGTGTCTACTGGTTTCTACCTTCTGTCTTCTGGTTTCTACTGAGTGTCTAGTGTCTACAGATTTCTACTGAGTGTCCAGTGTCTACTGGTTTCTACTGAGTGTCCAGTGTCTATTGGTTTCTACCGAGTGTTTAGTGTCTACTGGTTTCTACCTTCTGTCTTCTGGTTTCTATTGAGTGTCTAGTGTCTACTGGCTGTCTATTGACTGTCCACTGGTTTCTACTGAGTGTCTAGTGTCTACTGGTTTCTACTGAGTGTCTAGTGTCCACTGTTTTTTACTGACTGTCTGCTGGTTTCTACTGATCATCTATTGGTTTCTACTGAGTATCTAGTGTCTACTTGTGTCTATTGACTGTCTACTGGTGTCTATTGGCTGTCTACTGGTTTCTATTGAGTGTCTAGTGTCTACTGGCTGTCTATTGACTGTCCACTGGTTTCTACTGAGTGTCTAGTGTCCACTGGTTTCTACTGACCGTCTGCTGGTTTCTACTGACCATCTATTGGTTTCTACTGAGTATCTAGTGTCTACTGGTGTCTATTGACTGTCTACTGGTGTCTATTGACTGTCTACTGGTGTCTATTGACTGTCTGCTGGTTTCTACTGACTGTCTAGTGTCTGTCTACTGGTTTCTATTGATTGATCGTATACTGTTTTTTATTGATCGCGTACTGGTTTTTATTGATCGTATACTGGTTTCTATTGATTGATCGTATACATGTTTCTCTTGATCGTATACTGGTTTCTATTGATTGATCATATACTGTGTTTTATTGATTGATCTGATACTGGTTTCTATTGATTGATCGTATACTGTGTTTTATTGATTGATCTGATACTGGTTTCTATTGATCGTTCATAATAACATGTACACACTTTTAGTATTTGATGTATGTGTATTACATGTAAAGTCTGTGTGTGTGTGTGTGTGTGTGTGTGTGTGTGTGTGTGCGGGATTGGGCGCGAGCACGAGCGCAGGCACACGGGTTCACGCGTGTCCTGCCCTTGTGCTATGATCCGACACACAAACACACACACACACACACACAGAGAGAGAGAGAGGAGGCGGTTTCTCCATCTGCCCTGCTGCTCTCTCTGCTCTCTCTCTGCTCTCTCTCTGCTCGGTGACCGACCGGTTCATCCTCCGGTCTGTCTGCTCTCCGGTTGTCTTCACACCGGAAAAGAAACTGAGCTTCTAATGTGACAAAGAAGAAGAAGAAGAAGAAGAAGAAAAGGCGGTAAATCATCACCATGGAAGAGCTGTTCGGTCTATATATAGGCTGTGCCCTGGACTGCACCACCTCCTCCACCTGCCCTCCCGGTACCGGTAAGTCACGGAGACAGAGCTGAGCTGTGAGCTGTGGTAGTCGGTCCCGGTGGCCGGTCGGTTGTCTCTGCTGCTATCTGACCCGGTAGAAAGACTTCAGAGGTCCTGTGAGGTCGAGTTACCGTTCAGCCATGTTGTAGAGCGGAGGGGGGACAGGGCGGGAGGGGGGAACGGCGGGGCTCTTGACACCTGCCCTCGATCCCCGGTAAACCGGAGGTAACCGGAGGGAATCCGGGGCTAGATTGGCGGTTTAAGCGGTAAGTGATGTGACTTTGTGACTCGGTGTGTCGGTGACAGCCATGATGCAGAGGGAGGGAGAGATAACGGTGGGGGGGGGGGGTGACACCGACCGACCGGAGGAGGAGAGAGGAGGGAGGGGGGGTGGATGTAACCGGTAACCGGTCGGGTGGATGCGGTGGTGTGGTGGTGGTAGACCCGGTACGGTGTCGCCTAGAGACAGAGGAGGAGGAGGCTGAACCAACCGGGGTCGACGAGGTGAACAGAGGAGATGAACAGGCTGTTACACTCATTTACATACAACATATTTATTTATCTAAAAAGATGAATAATTTGACGACTAATTTTTTTTTTATTTGTCTTATTATTTATACTATTATTTTATTTTATATTAAATTATATATATTTTGTTGACCACTTCATTTTATTTTTTTTTATTTTTTTTGAAGTTGATTTAATTCATAGATTTTCTTTGAAACATTTGGAGGCATAATTAAAAAAAAAATTATATATTGTCATTTTTATATTTAAATTTTTGTGAAGCAGAGATTATTTTATTTTTATATTGAAATTATATATCTTTTTGTTGACCAGTTTATTATAATTTTAATTATATATTTTCTATTATTTCATATTTTATTGTACTAATGTTACAATACGAGGAACAAAAAAAATTGTGGATTTTCTACAATTAGTTTTTTTTTTACAATTTAAATTATTTCATTTTATTTTTGATTTAGATTTTTTTTAGTTGATTTTCAAAATATTTTGATTTTTTGATGAATAATTTGAAGACATTTATGTTATTTATATTATTACTATTATTTATATTATTTGATTTTTGACTTTTATTTATTTAAAAAGTTTCTTTTAATGTAACAATACGAGGCAAAAAATTATAATTTGTGGATTTTTTTACAATTTAAATTTAATTAAAGTTATTTAATTTAATTTAATTCTTTAGTTCATTTTAAAAATATTTGGATTTTTTTTTATGAATAACTTGAGGAGTAGAGTTTTTTTATTTGTTATTATTTATACTATTAATATTATTTATTTTATTTTATATTAAATATGTATTATATATATTTTGTTGACCACTTTATTTTTATTTTTATTATATTTTTTATTATTTAATATGTTATTGTCTTAATGTAAGAGGCTAAAAAAAATATTTGTGGATTTTTTAGAATTCAAATTTAATTTAAATTATTTAATTAAATCTTTTTTAGTTTTATTTTAGTTGATTTTAAAATATTTAGATTTTGTTTGATAAACAATTAGAGGACTAATTAATAAAAAAATAATAATATATTGTCTTCTTCAGTTTGTTTTTTATGAAGCAGATTTCATTTTATTTTTTTATTGAAATTATATTATTTTTACATTTTGTTGTCCACTTTAATTTAATTTTAATTAGCTTTTTTATTCTTTTTATTCTTTTATATTTTATGGTCCTAATGCAACCGTACAAGGCTTAAAATATTTTGTGTTAGTGATTCATAATAAATATTTTTTACAATTTAATTTAAATTATTTTTTTTAAGTTGATTTTTTTTACAATTTAATTTCAGTTTTATATTCTCTAATCTCAACCTGCTATTCGTTTAAAATGGGATTTGTCAAAATATTTTTACTTTTTTTTTTTAATTCATGCACATTTATTATGTGTATAAATAAAATATTATATTAAACAATTTTATTTTATATAACAATAAATACAATTATTTAATATTAAATAACATAATTTAATGTAATATTAAATAATTTTATTATTTGGCTTTTTAAATTTGTAGGCGGTTGTTATTATTTATGCAATCCATTTAAATAATATTGTAGTACAGAGGATGGCTGATAAATATTGTTAAAGCAAGGGCGAGAAGTGATCAGCTGGTGGCAGGTGGAAGTGGTTATTGATGATTATTGATCATAAATGATGATTGTTTGTCGGCGGGAAGGTCAGGGCAGGAGACGACACAGCGGGGTCCGTTACCATGGCGATAACGGGAATGATTTATCCCCTTATTATTGGGCCTTATCCTTTCAATAATTTATTCATTCACAGAGTCACTTTGTTCATATTCCTTTTCTTCTTCTCCTCTCCATGCCCTCCTCCCTTTATCTCTACATCCTCTTCTGTCCTCTCTCGCCCTTCATCCTCGCTGTCTCTCCTCCTCCTCCTCCTCCTCTCTCGATCCATCCTCCCTCTCCCCTCTTTCACCTCCTTTCTCTCCATCCATCTCTTTCAGGTCAATGAGAGCCAGCAACAGCAAATCCTCCCTCGTTTTCTCTCTCTCCACTTCCTCCTCTACCTCGATCTTTCTTTCTTTTCTCTACCATGTTCTCCTCACTTCCATATGTTAAAAGACACAGTCGTCTTATTTTAGCACCGCTGCCTTCCTCCTCTTCCTCCTCTTCCTTCTCTCTTGCCCTCCTCTCTTCTGAGTTTTGACTCCCTCTCTTTTTACAAACACACACCGGAAAATGAAGCGTGGGTCGAGTGTGTTGCAGCCTCCCTCTGATGCAGCCAAACGACACACACACCCGGCAAACACACACACAGCCAGCGATGACGCTCGCTCGCTGAGCATCCCCGACACACGTGCTGCCGAACGCACACCGGACGCCACGGGTTCGAGTCCCTTCCCAGCAGCCACCTCTCTCTTCAGCCCTGATGTCAGCACCAAGATGGCGTCCGACCTCCTCATCAGGCTGTCAGGTAACTCACACACTCACATACACACACACACACATACACACACACACACATACACACACACACACACACACACACACACACACACACACACACACACACACACACATATACACACACACGTTCATGGACTCATGCTATAGAGTAGGGTCATCTTCTCAGATTTGATGATTTTCTGACATTCTAAGTATGTTTCCATCTTGGTTTTTGGTCCCCGTCGCCATCTTGTTTTTTTGACGTCGCCATGTTGCTTTTTGTCCGCTGCAAAATCTTGGTTTTTGGCCCCCCGTCGCTATGTTGGTTTTAGGCCGTCGCTATGTTGGTTTTTGGCCGTTGCATCTTGAGTTTTGGTCCCCATCGCCATCTTGGTTTTTAGCCGTCGCCATGTTGCTTTTTGGCCGTCGCCATCTTGATTTTTGCCCGTCGCTATTTTGGTTTTTGGCTGTCGCCATTTGGCCCCCATTGTCATCTTAGTTTTGGCCATTGCCATCTTGGTTTTTGGCCCCCGTTGCCGTCTTGGTTTTTGGCCCCCGTTGCCATCTTGGTTTTTGGCCTTCGCCTTCTTGGTTTTTGGCCCCCGTTGCCGTCATGGTTTTTAGCCGTCGCCATGTTGCTTTTTGGCCGTCGCCATCTTGATTTTTGGCCGTCGCTATCTTGGTTTTTGGCTGTCGCCATTTGGCCCCCGTTGCCATCTTGGTTTTTGGCCTTCGCCTTCTTGGTTTTTGGCCCCCGTTGCCGTCATGGTTTTTAGCCGTCGCCATGTTGCTTTTTGGCCGTCGCCATCTTGATTTTTGGCCGTCGCTATCTTGGTTTTTGGCTGTCGCCATTTGGCCCCCATTGCCATCTTGGTTTTGGCCGTTGCCATCTTGGTTTTTGGCCCCCGTTGCCGTCTTGGTTTTATGCCGTCACCATCTTGGTTTTTGGCCGTCGCCTTCTTGGTTTTTGGCCCCCATTCCCGTCTTGGTTTTTAGCCGTCGCCATGTTGCTTTTTGGCCGTTGCCATCTTGGTTTTTGGCCGTTGCCGTCTTGGTTTTATGCTGTCGCCATCTTGATTTTTGGCCCCCGTTGCCTTCTTGGTTTTTGGCCGTTGCCGTCTTGGTTTTATGCTGTCGCCATCTTGGTTTTTGGCCCCCGTTGCCTTCTTGGTTTTTGGCCGTTGCCGTCTTGGTTTTATGCTGTCGCCATCTTGGTTTTTGGCCCCCGTTGCCTTCTTGGTTTTTGGCCGTTGCCGTCTTGGTTTTATGCTGTCGCCATGTTGGTTTTTGATGAATAAAAATAAATTGAAAATGAACTCCACGCCGGCGACAGCCGTGGCCGTTGGCATTATGTTTTCGGGTTGTCCGTCCATCCGTACCATTCTTTTGAACGTAATATCTCAGGTACGCCTTGACGGAACTTCTTCAAATTTGGCACAAACGTCCACTTGAACTGAAGGATGAGCTGCACACTGCTGCTACTATGTGGTGTGCAAACCTCTCGTGGTGAGTTGAGTGCAGTCATCAGGCTGTAATGTGAACTCTGCTGTAATCCATTTACTCCCTTCTTCTATCTCCATCTCTCTTCAGAGGCGACCCAGAAGGCCCAGATGCATCCTGGGAGGCAGGCGGAGGCGGAGCCTCAGAGGCGTGAGTCCCTGCCGGAGGTGCGCGGAGGGCAGCAGGACGAGCCCGGCCTCGCCCTGTCACCGGACGGCCCCGGGGCGAGTCCTGAGCCGCCGTCACTCTCACACACACCTGATGGCAACGCTGCCACGGACACGCTGGCTTCAGACCTGCTGAGGAAACTGGCAGGTGTGTGTTCATGTTGTCGGTGGAACCATAGACTCATAATTCAGAAATTGGCCACCAAAATGTTGTGACTTTCCATCTAGGGCTGCAAATAACATTTATTTTCATTATTGATTAATCTGTTGTAATTGATTAAACGTTAAGTCTATAAAATGACCCCAAAAAAATATCAAATATCATGATTTGTTCACCCAACAGGCCAAAACCCAAAGAACACTCCATTCACAATGCATTTTAAATTGAATATTTTTGGTATCATATGAAATACAACCAATTATATTCAATTCAATATTCAAAATTGTTGTCGATTCAAATTCTAATTCAATCAACTGATCGTTAAAGCGATACTTCCATCCATTTATTATCTGAATTAGTGTTTATGTATAGAACATGTCTGATGGCAGCTGAATAAACACACTGACAGATTTCCCACCAATCACAGAGCGCCAGGAAGTGAGCAGCCACGTGGTGAGAGTCAAAGAAGAAGAAGAGCCGATGGAAGTCGACGCATTGAACGCCTCCGACCTCGTCCGCGATCGACCAATCCCAAAAGAGATAACCCCACCTTCCCAGAAGATGGCGAGCCACCGTCTCTTCAGCATTAAAACAGAAGCCCAGAGTGGCAGCAAGGCGGCTGAGCAGCTGCACCCTGCAGCCAAAATGGCCGACCACTGTCTCCACGGCCTTAAAATAGAAGACAACTTTTATTCTGGAGGCCGCCAGCTGGGTTCCAAGATGGCAGACGGCGTTGTCTCCGGAGCCAACACGTTCCAGTTCAGAGTGAAAATGGAGGATCATGGCGTCTCTGGAACCAAGATGGCGGACCAGCTTCTCTCTGGAACCAAGATGGTGGACCAGCTCCTCTCTGGAACCAAGATGGCGGACCAGCTTCTATCTGGAACCAAGATGGCAGACCAGCTTCTATCTGGAACCAAGATGGCGGACCAGCTTCTATCTGGAGCCAAGATGGAGGACCAGCTTCTCTTTAAAGCTAAAATTGCAGAGCGACCTTTCTCGGCCGCCAAGATGAGCAACAAGTTCCTCTCCGGAGTCAAGATGGAGGAGCAGTTCCCTTCAGGAGCCAAGATGGAGAACCAGCTTCTCTTTGGAACCAAAATGGAGAACCGGCTTCTTCCCGGAGCCAAGATGGTGGACCACGTTCTCTCAGGACCGAAGGCGGAGGAGCAGCTCTTCTTTGGAGCCAAGATGGAAGACCCGTTCACCTCCGGAGCCAAGATGGCCGACCAGTGCCTCCGAGCCGTGCTGTGGCAGGACATGTCAGTGAACCTGGCGTCCACGCTGCTGCACCAGCTCTCAGGTAAAAATACTTCATGAATAAATGTCTCGATAAATTAATAAATATATCATTAAATGTAGCAAAAATAATATTTAAAATAAATGTAGCCATTAATTAATTGATAAAATGTTACATAAATTGATACTTCTGTTTTAATTTGATTCTATATTTATTTATCTTCGTATTAAATCCCTTATTTATTTACTCTTCTGTTTTTCCCTTTTTATTTATTTATATATTTATCTGTATTAATTATTAATTATTATTGCCTTTATTTTTGTATTTATTTTTTATATTTATTTTTAAATGTATGTTTTTATTTATGTATTTATGCATCCACTGCCACCACTAATTAATGTCAGTTGTTTACTATAATAATAATAATAACATTTTTTAGTACTTTAATTAATTTATATAGTACTTATCAAAACCAGATTTTACAAAGTGCTCTACATGAAAAAAATAAATAAAATACACATGGATATTACGTATGTATTTTATTCATACAGCACTTAAACCACCTGCATACACACAGCAGACACATTTAATTGAATACAAATTAAATAAAGTTAAAAAAAATTACATATAATATTTATTTATTTATGTATATATTTAGAATTTGATGTATGTGTTTATTGTTCATTTATTGGTTATTATAATTTTATTTTCTTATTATTTTTATTTATCAATTATGAAACACTTGTAAAAATATATATTTTACCAGCAATTTATTCAGTTAACATTTTAGTATTAACAGCAACTAGTTTCATAACCATTATTTTACGATGAATAAAACGTACGCTGGTAATATGAATATCTAACGTTTTTCTCTGTCTTTGATAACACAATAATAAATAAATAGTTTAATGAATCTGTCTTCCTGCAGAGAGAGTCAGTAAATCCAACAGGACGACACCACCCATCAGAAGCAGGTAACGCTACACTTCCTGTCATCCATCAGTGATGTCATGTAGACGCTTTGACCTCTGACCTGCTTTGTTCTCTACAGTCCCGTGTTGAAGGTGAATGTGGACCCGCTCCGCTCCTCCCCTCTTTTCAGCTCCCAGGACCCTCCACATGGTAATACACTGAACACACACACACACACACACACACACAAAGAGATGCAGTAGATGTTGTACTAGTACTTCGACACCATCACAGTGTTTAGATTTATAAGATATATCCTGTTTTGCTTGAGGAGGCTGAGATCTTTGAATGTTCGTAACCGTAAATGATAAAGAATTTAAAAAAACGGAACAAAATATAATCTATATATTCAACATTTTTCCAAGTGCCCATCAGGGTTATTATTGTAAACTAAAACAAAACTAAGCAGTGAAAAATATTAGGGCTGTCATGGTAATAACGCGTTAACGCAAAATGTTTTAACGCCACTAATTTCTTTAACGCAACTTGTGATGTTTAGGTTGTAGCAGGCTCAGTTTTAAAGCTAGAGTGAAGATACTGGTATCATATAAAACTAGAAAACCTGAGGAATCCATAGGTACCAACCACGTCATACTAGCTTGTTGGGAAGGATTTAGGCGAGGAGAAACTGACACACTGACACACTGACAGCTGTTGTTGCCTGTTGGGCTGCAGTTTGCCATGTTATGATTAAAGCATATTGTTTTATGATAAATGCAGTACCTGTGAGGGTTTCTGGACAATATCTGTCATTGATTTGTGTTGTTAATTGATTTACAATAATAAATATTTACATACATTTGCATAAAGCAGCATATTTTATCCACTCCCATGTTGATAAGAGGATTAAATACTTGACAAATCTCCCTGTAAGGTACATTTTGAACTGATAAAAAATGTGCGATTAAATATTTTAATCGATTGACGGCTCTAATTTATAATATTTTTATCGTTCAACACAGGCCAAATTATGACAATAGAATAGAAATAATGTAGTTTTATTTTTGTGCGGCACTTTGTAGACGTACGTTTTACTGCCGTCTGGCAGTCGCTTTCAGTCCAAAATGGCGGAAGCGTAGCTCTGCTGCTGGGCGCTGATGTTGCAATGGAACGACCAGTTGACTCTCACTTCTTGGCGATATACGTTCTTTGTTCACGTTCAGGAACGTGTGTTTGTTATGTATCTGATTGGCTACCAGCTGCACATCGCCGCCGGATGACGCTTCACGTTGCAGAAAAAATTTCACAAAAATTATTATCATCCTTTTAATCTGATTTCAGTTTCTTCCTTCAGACGAGTTTAAACCAACACCAACACTCTCCCACTTTACCGCTGCTCTGCTCTGACATTACTAAATAAACACTTTTGGGGAGTTTAGTTGGCCTGCAGTGTTTTTAACGCGGCCTTATTGTTATTATTATGACTTTTTAATGACTGTCTCTCAGCGTACTGTTCTTTATGTGTGTTATGGATTTATGCTGCCCTTTGGGTTTAGAATAAAGACGGCACTGAAGTGAACTGACTAACAGTCACGGAGGAGATTATCAGTAATAACTTCCAGAGGGACTCGTCATTAGGAGATGTTGGAGTGCACAGAAGAAGAAAATATATAAATATGTGGCAGCGGAAGATTTATTTCATGAATAATAAACACTTATCTTTTTTATTTTTGTTCTCGCAGAAACCAAATCCAGCCTCAGCAGAGATCCGACCACAGGTTGCTCTTACTTCTACAGGTAACACTAACACACTGCTTTGTTCTACTATACTTGTGAGGACCCGCGTTGACATGCTGGATTAGCAGGAGGCGTAACTATTAGCAACGCTTTCTCTCCATCTCTCAAACGCTTAGCCGATATTGTACGACTCTCTTTCTGACTGTTCGGTTATGTGCCGGACTATTTCACTGTTTCATAACCGGCTGTTGGCTACGTTATCTCACTGTTTAGTATACTAATCAGTAAAGGGTGTTTTAAGCGTAGTTGGCGTCTAATAAGGTCATGCTACTTATTACAAATATAACAGATTTCAACTATCTGTAATAATAATACTTTCCCTGCCCTCCAGGTGTCACGTGTGTGGCTTCGAGACGGACGGGCGCGTCCTTTTCCAGAGTCACATGGCAGAGCACCGCCAATGGGAGCACGGCTCCTTCTCGCTGCACTGCTGCGTGTGCGACCACTCGACCAATCAGGAGGCGGAGATGAGGGCTCACGCCAACACGCACATACAGGGGAACACAGGAGCCGGTGGAGAGATGAGGTGGGCTCACGTTACATGTGTGTGTGAGACTGATCCAGGTATTTATATTTGAGAGTTCAAATATGTGAAAACAATATACTGGCCGATATTTGTTTTTTACTGAATCATAGACAAATATTTTATATATTATATATTAATAACAATAATAAAAATAATATTTTTTTATGAGGATCTCTTCAGTTTGGTTCTTAGAAAGCTGTAACCATCATGCAGTCTGTATTGACTATTAGTTACGTTTGTTTTTAGCAAAAAAATAATGTAAATAAAAAGTTGTAATATTTATTTATGGGGTAATATTTCACTGCAATGCTGTGAATTTTTACAACTTTTTTTGTTGTAAATTTTTAGTCTCTTATTACGACTTGTTCCTCAAAATATTACGGCTTTTCTCTTAAAATATTCTTGTGAATATTTGACTTTATTCTAAAAAATGTAGGACTTTATCTTCGAAATATTGCGACTTTTTTTCTTATAATATTACAAGATTTTTCCTGCAATTTTTTTACTTTGTCTTTCAAATATGTAAAACTTTATTGTCAAAATTGTCCAACTTTTTTCTGGTAATTTTTTTAGTCTCAAGACGTTTTCCTAAAAATATTAATGATTTTTCTTTTAAAATATTCATGTGGATATTTGGCTTTATTTTCAAAATTATATAAATTAATTCTCAAAATATTATGACTTTTTCCTTGCAAATATTTGACTTTACCCTTCTAATATTTACAACTTTATTGACAAAATATTAAACTTTTTTCTTGTGAATTTTTTTGTCTCTTGTTACGTTTTCCTCAAAATATTAAGACTTTTTCTCTTAAAATATTCTCGTGAATATTTGACTTTATTCTCAAAATTTTATAAATTTATTCTCGAAATCTTAAGAATTTTTTACTTTATCCTTTAAATATTTACAACTTTATCGTCAAAATGTTACAACTTTTCTTTTTGTGATTTTTTCGTCTCTTGTTACGACTTTTTCTCAAAATATTAAGAGTTGTTTCTTTCGAATTTTTTACTTCATCCTTCAAATATTTACAACTTTATTGTCAAAATATTACAACTTTTTTTGCAAGTTTTTGACTTCTTCCAAATGTAAAAGGCCCCAGCTGTATATTTAATCAACATGTAGGTAAATGTAAGTGTTGGATCGGACTGGATCTCTGGACTCGGATCAGTAATCAGAAAATCCTCGTCTCGTCTCGTCTCCTGGTCATGAAATGTGTGTGTGCATCATTAACCCTTCCCTCCCCTCCTGACTCCCAGATGCCCCGTCACCTCTCCCACGGTCGCCGCCTCCTGCAGCGCTCCGTCAGTTGCCATGGCGACCCAGCCGGAGAATAGCACCTCTGAGCATCGCTGCCGCATCTGCCAGAGGTCGTTTCCAGGGCAACAGGAGCTGCTGGTTCACTTCCAGGGTCATCGCCAAGGCAACCAGTACCGGTGCGACCGGTGCGGCCACCTGACGCGGACAGCCAACAAGCTGGTGGAGCACGTGCGCGTGCACACGGGGGAGCGCCCGTTCACCTGCGACCTTTGCCCGTACAGCGCCAAGCGGCGGGACAGTCTGCGCCTCCACTGCAAGGTCAAACACCCCGGCGACGTGCACACACACCGGTCGTACGTGCACGGAGACAATCAGCGCTCAAACAAACACGTTCAGCGGCTGCACACACCGCCGAACGCTCACACTGCTGCTCCCTCCTCCTCCTCCTTCTACTCTCTTCCTCCTCTTCATCCCTCGCTCTCTGACCGGGCAGGATGGAGGGATTTATCTCCTCTCCTCCCCATCACCACGCTCATTTCTCTGAAACCACGCTCTCCTTCCTCTTCCTCCTCCTCCTTCTCCTCCTCCTCTTCCTCCTCCTCCTCTTCTTCCCTCTCCTCCTCCTCCTCCCCCCTCCTCCTCCTCCGTATCTTCCTCCTCATCTTCCTCCACCAAACACTCCTTCCTCGGTTACCTTGGTCTGAAGACTTTTTTGTAAATGCTTTTTTTCTCCTCCTCTCCTCTCCTCTGCTCTCTTCTCCTCTCCTCTCCTCTCTTCTCCTTGTCCTCCTCCCCTCTACTCCTCTTCTTCTTCTCTCCGCTCCTCGTCTTTCCTTTTCTCTCCTTCTGTCCTTGTTTCTTCTCTCCTTTCCTCTCTTCTCATCTCCTCTTCTCCTCTCCTCTCCTCTCCTCTCCTCTCCTCTCTTCTCATCTCCTCTTCTCCTCTCCTCTCCTCTCCTCTCCTCTCCTCTCCTTTCCTCTCTCCTCCTCTCCTCTCCTCTCTTCTCATCTCCTCTCCTCCTCTCTCCTCTCCTCTCCTCTCTCCTCCTCTCCTTCTCTCTCGCCTCTCCTCTCCTCCTCTTCTATCCATCCTGTGGACTTTTAAAGTGATGATGGATGTAAAGCTCTGTATTGTAACCACGGTAACACTAATCACTCCCTCTATGTATGAGAATGTCAATCAGCTGCTGTTATAAGCTCTTATAATGCACTGAAAACACACAGATAAGGAACGTTTTCAACTTATTCGACTTTTTTGCATCATGCTCGTGATTTTTGCTGCATTCCTGCCTGCGTTTAGCCGTCATATAACCTCTGAACTCGGAGCTATTTAACCGTGTCACATATTTATTGCCTGTCTCTCTCTCCGGTCCTCCAGAAACCAAACACTTCAAAACCCTTTTTTAACTCAAGACGCTTCACTGTAGAGATCACTTATTGCTTTTATTGTAGAGATAATCAGACATTTATTGTTTTGTTTTGTTTTTGTTGTTTTAAAAGACGGTTTGTGCCAAAATGTAATTATTATTTTTTTTTAGAAAAGTAGTTAAATTATTTGAAATCAGTGCTGCAACTCACAACGTTTTTCATTATGAATGAAAATGAAGAGATTAATCGTTAATGATTTATAAAATGTAAGAAAATAGTGACAGTGACGTCTTTTTTTATCTGAACAACAGTCAATAATATTCCGTTTAATATCATAGAGGACTCAGAAAACCATGTATATATTTATTATATATATATTATACATATATATATACAATATATATATTTATTTATTTATTTATTATATATATATTATATATTTATTTATATATAAATAAATATATATTTATTTATATATAATATATATATATATTATATATTTATTTATATATAAATAAATATATATTTATTTATATATAATATATTTATTTATTATATATATATTATATATTTATTTATATATAAATAAATATATATTTATTTATATATAATATATATATTTATTATATATATATATTATATATTGATTTATATATAAATGAAAAATATATGTATTTATATATAATTTATATATATATATTTATGTATATGTGGAGTCCTCTATGATATTAAACGGAATATTTTATTTATAATATATATAATATATTTATTATATATACTGTATATATACAGTATATATATTTGAGTAGCTGGAACTACTGAATTTTTGCTTAAATAATGATCACAAATATTCAGTTTTACATGTTTTAAAAGACAGTTTGTGCCAAAATTGTCCTTTTTTTATTTTAGAAAAGTAGTGAAGGTTTAGTTTTCATCTGAGGTTATTTACAACTTTTAGTTAAATTGAACAATTGTCATTATTAATGAAGAGATTAATCGTTAATGTTTATGAAATGTAAGAAAATAGTGACGTCTTTAAATTTGTTTTTTTTTGTTTTTATCCTACAAACAATACAAAATATTCAGTTTAATATCACAGAAATATTCACATTTGAGTAGCTGGAACTACTGAATTTTTTGCTTTAAAAAATTATAAAAATGTTCTGCCTATCGACTAATTGATAATAATAATAATAATCGATTCAAACCAGCTCCACGTTGATTTATTTTAAATCAACACATGAGATTAAATCACTCCTCTTCCGTCTCTTTGAGGGTTTTTGAAGGTTGCAGGTTTCTGGAGGACGGCGATGATATTTCTAATATTTGTGTTGTATATTGATAATGTATTTGTGTTTACACATAACAACATGGGGCTCCCAAGAGTCTAAAAAATGTCTTAATTTAAAGTTGCACTAAATGTAGTTTTGCTGAAAAAAAAAGAGTCATTTTAGAATATTTAAGTTTTTTTTTTTTAAAACACAGAAAATCCACCAATCTCAGCTTCGGTCCAGGGTTAATTACATATTTTAATAAGTATTATTTATTATATTACATGAGTTTTGCTGCCCTCTCTGGCTCTTTAAAAGACCTTTTTTTTGCAGTGAACGCTTCATTACCTCCGCTGCACATTCAGTTATAGAAGAAGAAAAACTATATCAATAATCAATTATTAGATTTTTTTTTTTTTTTCATATTTTATTTACTGTTCTCAAAGTTCACAATTACACATATATTAAAAGGACATAAAAATAAAACAAAGTAAAAAAAATCCACAATATTCTCTCTGATTTGTAATTCATTTTCTGTATTTATTACTCGTATTTATTGATTTCAAAGGTGTTATTGATAACATTCAGCCACTAAATGTCAAACGTCACATATAATCCTCAGAGATAAACAAACATTTATTTTGGACCTGCCAAAATTTTTAAAAAGATGAATTCACAATCAAACTTTTTTTAAAATTCATTAATTAATTTATTTTGTATTATTATTATTATTATTATTATTATTATTATTATTAATAATAATAATATTAATATTAATTAATTATTATTAATTAATTTAATTTAAATTAGATTTTCTTTTTAATTATTTGCCTACATAAAAATTGTATCAATAAAACCTTTAATTGTGATTATTATAAGCCTACCGTTACGCCTCCAATAGCTTCTTTAACAGCTTTGTAAAATCTGATTAAAATTTGCACATTATAACAAATAAAAGTTTAATAAAATCACATATTTTTATTGTTTTTTTTCCTTTTGTGGTCTGTTGAAGATTCATATAACTCGTTTAATGATTAATAATAATTGATAATATTGCACATGTGCAGTGGAGGTTAATGATCCTTTCAAACCTGAAACACACAATGTATTTTAATATTGAATGTTTCTCCAATCAATGGTGCTGAGAGCTGATTTCTGCCTGCTCGTATTTCATTTTTAAAGTTTTATTTCCGCACAAAAAGAAGCATGAAATAATTAAAAAAAAAAAAAAACTCCCGACCTTTAGAGACTTTTATCATCTCTCTCTCTTACATTATATTATTTAAATGTATCCTGTTACTGTTTGCTGCTGCAATGATCAATAAAGTTTGATTTCATCTGACATCACACTTCGTCTTCACTCACATGTACTCACGAGTGCAGAGAGGGAGATCATGTTACAGAGCAATCTAACCTGTTTACTGGTGCAGAGATTGTACTCGCTGTCGTAGCAGTATTACACACTGGTACTACTATATAACACTAAAGAGTTCAGTATAATAATGGTACACAGATTTGCATCAGAGAGAGAGATTAGGAGGCGTTTTAGAAGAGAAATCAGGGATGAAGGTCACACACCACACTCACCAAACGAGTGGGAGGATAAGTGTCAATCGCCATGGGTCCTGTCCCCTCCTCTGCGGTTGCCACGGTTACCTAGCATGTTGTAGGTCTCCATGGTGGCGAGCAGGAGGTCCGCGCATTGGCAGCGAATCATCAGGCAGCGTGAAAAAAAAAAGAAAAACATGCACTCACACTCACAATAAAGGTCATTATTAGATTTTAGTGAATGGTATTAGAGGAGAGGGAAAGGGAGGAAGAGAGAGGAGGTGAAAGAGGAGGAGGTAAAGACAGAAAAGAGGAGGAGGAGGAGACGATCGCTTTCTTTCTTCTCTTGGTTTTGAGGTCAGAGGTCAAGGCCTGGAGGAGAAAAGAGACGTGCACTTCAGTTAAAGGGACAGTTAGTCAGTATTCAATGTTCAATATCCTTATGGAGGCAAAAATATATAATATAATATACATAAATACTATTCACAGTATAAAAATAGGAATAGTTTGGACTTTTATTTGCCTTCTTGCTGAGAGTTAGACGATCAGATTGATACCACTCTTATGCAAGACCGCAACTTATTTTTACACTTTGTGTACGGATTAAACAAACAAGATATAACTTGTTAATTAGTGAGCTTTAAAGGTGCTAGTAGGTGGATTTTGTTCCCTTATGACAGAGCCGAGCTAGCTGTTTCCCTCTGTTTCCAGTCTTTATGCTAAGCTAAGCTAACCAGCTGGCTTTTTTAATTAGCAAGGGGTATTAATTAGGGATGTCATGGTACCAGAAATCTAGTAGTCGATACCAATACCAGTGAATTTCCACGATTCTCGATCCCAATTTCGATACCACGGTAAAAAAAACAAAAAACAATAAATCCCATGTAATTCAACACGTACTCTTTTATTAAAAAACATTTGAATATTACAAAAAACAGAGGCATGTAGCCTTTCAGTAATAAATAAAAATAATTGACCCATTCTGTTCATTTTGGCGTATCAGCGGCAAGTTATCAATCCATAGTCAGATGACGGACGCTACATACTGACCCTGAATGCATCTGGTCCTTCAGCTCAGAGTAGCAGGAGGCGGAGGATTTATTGTGGAAGTAAAAAGCAAACGCACCTATTTGGCAGTATTTAACGTTTAATCCCGATGCTATAAGGGAACCATAACGTTAATGAGGTAATCGCCGTGAGGAGGACGGAGCCGTCACAGATCAGAGTCAGCGCTCCGCACATGTTGACCGTCTTCATTTCATGTAAAATGTCCGGTGTAATCGGTGACACCGGTGTTGTCACAAGTTTATTAACCGGTGGGAATATTTCCTCACCATCACATCCCTACCGACGACCATTAAAGGCATCGTACGGTAGTGTCGGTACCTTAGAATAAGAGTACCGTCACTTTTTTTAAATTTTGGCATCGACTTGGTACCAAAGTATCGGTTCTCGTGACATCCCTAGTATCAATCTTCTCATCTAACTCTCAGCAAGAAAGCTAATAAATGTATTTCCCAAACTATTCCTTTAAAAGATAATTGAGTGCTAATATGCGGATAAAAAGTGCTAACATCAACATGCTAACATGCTCAAAATGGCAATGCACACTGATGTCTACCATGTTTACCATCTTAGTTTGGTGTGTTTGCATGCTGACATTTGCTAATTAGCACTTGATGGGAAAGTCAATAGTTCTGCAGTTGTAGCGCGCTACAGGAATGAGTCTTAAAACTCAGAAATGAGTTAGCATTTTAGCACTTCCGGTTCCTTCGTCTGGACGTCGATGGGTTTATTGAATGGGGTTTTTTGTTAGAAGCCTGAAATAAGGTCTGTGGTTAAAACAAGCTGAAGAGATTTTAACATTTTGTTCTACGATATAAAAATACTTCAGTAAATATCCCACTTGTGAATTTTTAAGCTTTTACGTGTCTTAAAAAAGGCGGTTGCTAACAAGTGGCTAAATGAGACGCTGGTGATGCTAACTTCCTGGTTGGCGTACAAAAAGACATCATCCCTGGAGCACTCTGTATTGCAAAGTGTTTAAAATCGCAATAAGATCGTATCGTGACTTAACTATCGAGATAATATCGTATTACCATGTTCGCTATCTTAGTTTAGTGTGTTAGCGTGCCAACATTTGTTAATCCATCCAGTAGTTGTTGAGATATTTCACTCAAAACCACCAATGTTGACCTGATGGTGGCGCTAGAGTGGAAAGTCAGAGGATCACCAAAGTTATTACAGTTCATTTTGAGGGCGACATGAATGGTTATTCCCAATTTCATGGCAATCTATTCAATGGTTGTTGAGATATTTCAGTCTGTGGACCAACTGACCAACATTAGCATCCAACACAAAGCTCAAACAGTTAAAGATGTGGCGCCCCCTGCTGGTGCTGGGGCAGCTGAAGCATCTTCATCTATATAATGAATAGAAGTCCATGAGATGAAGAACAGAGGGTGAACATTAGTGTTAGCCAACACCCAACCTCTCTTTTTGCCTCTTAGCGCTCTGCAGGACTGAAAATCAATAAGTGCTGTGTGACAGGAAGAGATGGAGGAACCACAGAGGGATGGAAACAGGAGAGAGAGGGAGGAAGAGGAGAGATGGATGGTGGAAGAAGGAGGAAGGATTCATGGTAGAGAAACAAAGTATTTATTAAAGGAATGTACTTAAGTAAAAGTACTTAAATGCAAAAAAAATGCCCAATGAAAGTATTAAATAATCAGCATTTTTGCAAGAAAAAAAATATTTTTATTTTAATATTAAATCTTATATTTATATAAAATATTTTTAATTATATGTTTGTTTTATTTTCCCCTTCCACACCAGCTAACTGCATATTTAGACTGGTATTTTATTATTATTATTATTATTATTATTATTATTATTATTATCATTATTATTTTATACAATATATCGATTACATTATTTTGTGTGATATCTGTCGAGAGCTAAGGGAAAGGTTTATCTTAATTTCCAGCAAGTACAAAATACTCAAGTTAACAGGTTAACCTGCAAAAATACCACATAATAATAATAATAATAATAATAATAGTTCAATACCTTATTTGGAAAGTTTAATACAGCAGTTACACAAAGATGTTCACATTTTTCATTACAAAAAAATCAGGAAATCTGAAATAAGTAAATAATAATAAAATAATATTTAATTTATTTTATTATATTTTTATTTAATTTATTTCTAATTACCAAAGTACCAAATAATATGAGTATTTCCATACAATTTTCTCTTCTTCTGCACCTTTTCTTTTTCATGAGAGCCTGTTTCCGGTTCCCCGTAACGTGGTGCAGCTTGATGAGCTCAGGATTTCGTGGGATTTTCCCCCACATGTGACACTCTGACACAAATAATAATAAATAATAAATAATATAAAATAAATAATATAAAATATATATATATATATATATATATATATATTATTTTATTTTATTTAGACTTTGACTTTGTTATTTAAAATAATTTATATATACATAAATTATTTTTAAATAACACAGTGGCACAGAAATCCAACCGTATTCCTCCAAATACTGCACTTTTTGAGTGGAAAAACTAATCTTTCAATTAAGAGCTGATAATCAGGGAATTAAGACATAATGTTGAACTGTTGTTGTTTTTTTAGTATAGGTCTGGTTGAGCTTATGCTTCAATTTATGTTGATGGCCTTAGTTTATAATTACATCATATTCATATGAAAATTAAAAAAGCTGCATTTTTTGTTTGCACTAATTACTGTAGGAGACCAATTCTTTCAATTAAGATTTATATACATATACACACATTTATTTTATTTAGACTTTTACTTTGTTGAAAAACCGGAAACGCTAAGACGCGGTCCTGCTAACTTAACGCCGTAGAAGAAGAAGGGGCGTGTGGTGGTGGTGCTAGCTGTTAGCTGAAGTTGACTCCACTACTTTCACTTTCTGTCGGTCAGACTCAGGGAGGAGCAGGACTTCATGGAAAACGAAACTTAGACGCTGTCATTTTCCTGAAGTCGTAGATGTAGATATTTAACACTCTTCGGCGCCGATATTGACAACTTTTATTAAAACATTTAACCGTTTAAAAACGTTAAAAACAGCGTTAGTTTCACCAGCTAGCTTTAGCATCCGCTGCCACGGCCTATAGAAGGAGGCTAGGTCTATGGTCTACAGCGCATGCGCAGTGTAATTCGCTTTCAGCCCAGATTCTACTGCACATGCGTACTACCCTCCGCAGCTATGACGCGCGTCGCAACCCTCCTTCAATAGGCCGCGCCTCCGCTGCTAGCAGCAATGGAGGGCGACGGCAGCATGCATAGCTCCGAGGAGAGAGGAGCAGAGAGATCGATGGATGAATACCTCAAATCAATAGGTCTGCATCGGAAGAAGATCGCCAAGGACGGCTCGTGTTTGTTCCGGGCTGTCGCCGAGCAGGTAGGAAGATACACCTGGTAGAAAAAGGCGATGCAACTTAGTAGAAACAGCTAAACTAGCATGCAGAGCTCAGGTGGAACAGCTGGGCTTGGTCTGTTTGTTGTGCTTCATGCAGGTTTATGCAGGCTGCAACTGAGTGTTAATGTGAGCCGAATAAGAGTTAACATCAGTAGCAAGGTTGTCAGCACAGTTTAAAGGCTAATTGTAAACATTTATAAACTTTACACTTTAATACACTTAAAATTATAAGTTTTCTCAATGGAGTTCTGAATGTGATGCAGATAAAGTAGTGAGGTTGTCAGCACAGTTCAACATATTATTAAATATTTATTTATTTTTAAAATATTTTTATTATATGTTTTTGTTTTCCCCTTCCACAGCAGCTCACTGCATATTTAGGCTGGCTTTTTTTTAATTTTTTTTTATTATTATTATTATTATTATTATGATTATTATTTTATACAATATATCGAGTACGGTATTTTGTGTGATATCTGTGGAGACCTTAGGGAAAGAGGTCAGGTTAACCTGCAAAAATACCACAGAATAATAATAATAATAATAATAATACAATTTAAATAAAAAAAACAATATATTTAGATAGTTTAATACTGTAGTTACACTAAGTAGATGTTCAGATTTTTCATTACAAAAATTCAGGAAATCAGAAAGTAAATAAATATATAACAAATAAATAAATAATAATATTATATAAATTTATATTATAATTTTATTCTATTTATTTATAATTAACAAATTACCAAATGATATGAGTATTTCCACACAAGTTCTCTTCTTTTGCACCATTGTTTAAAAAAAATATTATTTATTTATTTAACAGCTAACCGTAAACATTTATAAACTTTACACTTTAATACGCTTAAAATTATATATTTTCTCAATGGAGTTCTGGATGTGATGCAGATAAAAAGGTTCAGACAACGAGTACAAGTTTTTAAAAACTCCGTAATCATCATGGCAGTTATATATTTTCATATTTTATGTTTGCATATTAACAGTGTGCTGTCCCCCGTCTAGGTGCTGCATTGCCAAAGCCTTCATACTCAAGTTCGGGCCAAGTGTGTGGAGTTCCTGAAGGAGAACAGAGAGAGCTATGAGGCGGTAAGTTCACTGTCTGACTGACACCACAAAACACAATCAAAACCTCCTCCAGCTGTCATTAAAGTATTTGGATTGGAGAGGGTTGTTTTGTCCCTCCAGTGTCTATGAAGTAATCATTGTAGTTTTTTAGTCTGAAGTGGGATGTGAAGTACACATATCCATGTCACAGTCATCTTTGCATTTGGACGACATATTTATCAATAATTTAAGTGAATCTTGCCCACTCAAATCCTCCCTGAGATGTTATGTGGCTGGATATGAAAAATATATATAATATATAAAAAAATATAACATTTTTTTTCGCTTTATTTAAATATTATCTCCATGGAAAATCATGCCGAAATAAATGCATAAATAAAAAATAAATGCAAAAATAAATATATACATTTAGAGATTAATATAAATAAATATACAATAAATAAAAATAAATGCAAAAATAATTAAAAACTAAATACAAAAATTAATAAATACATTTCACGGTTAATCAAAATTAAAACAAAAATACATATATTTAAAAACAAATTTTAAAAATAAATAAATAGAAAATTAATGCAAAAATAAAAAAATAATTTAAAAATATAATAAACATATATATACATAAATAAAAAGGGAAAATTAATCAGAAGAGTAAATAATAAGTGAATTAATACAAAGATAAATAAATAAAGAAGCAAATTAAAACAAATATCAATTTGTCACATTTTCATCAATTAATTAATGGCTACATTTATTTTTAATATTATTTTTGCTTCATTTAATGATTTATTTATCGAGTCATTTTTTATTTTTATTTTTTATTTTGGCAGGTTCCGTCCTCTCTCACCAAGTTCCTTTGAATCTGAATATAATGTATAGAAATAATAATAAACAACATATATTTAGGTTTTGGACTGTTGGACAAACAAGCCAGACAATTTAAAGACGCCACTTTGGTAAAGAAAATAATTGTTAATTACAGCTCTAAAGGTATTTCATGTTTTGTTTTTTTAACTAAACAAATATACTGTGATTTTTAAAATATACTTTTAAAAATGTTTTGGTTGGTAATTATTTTGTAAGTATCAGAAGTAAAAGTACTTAATGCAGACCTTGTGGGTGAGTTTATTTAATATACAACCATAAAAACCATGACATTTGGCATTTTTGCCTGATAAAATATATTTAAATTTAAATTTTAGATTTTATATTTATTTATTTTTTTAATTATGTTTGTGATTTTCCTCTTCCACAGCAGCTAACTGCATATTTAGGCTGGTATAATTTTTTTTTTTTTTTTTTTTTACAATATTTTGGGTACAGTATTTTGTGTGATATCTGTGGAGAGCTTAGAGAAAGATTTATCTTATAACCAACAAATCAAAAGGCCTCTTAGTGACAGCAGCAGTATATTTAAGCTTCCCTCTGTGAATCAGCAGTGACACAAGCAACAAAAAGTGAGATTCAAATGTTGCTGTGAGCTGTGATTGATCGTTGATCAGAGATAAATGTAAAAGTCCTAAATGCTGCCGTCACTGTGGGGTGAGACGGCAGGTTTCTTCTGTGTTTGTCGGTTTCATAACTGAGGTTGAGAGTGAACTGAAAGTAAAAGCTGTTTCTGTTTTTTTATGACGGTGATATTTTATGACCGCCTCGCTCTACAAGACAGCTTTCCTACATCTCCCAGAATGCCGTTCATCTCTGCATATTACAAAGCAGGGTGTTGCCTTCAGTCAGATCTCAGAGTTCAGTTGGATAAATGTGACTCACAGGCCGACTAGTTTTAAGACATGAGGTGTGTTTGTGCATCATGTCACTGCATTGCATTCTGGTCTCTTTGCTTCTTCTCCAATACATTTAATCTCTCCTTGTATGACTGTTAAATATCTTTCTTTCACTTTGACGCCAAAAACGGAAGTTTACTAATTGAATAATCGATGCAGCTCTACTGTTAACACACATGATCAGTTTATTAAAAAGTAATACGTTGAAATAAATAAAAAGCATGAATTCTTTCTGTATTTTTCCTGAACTGTGTCTCTGAAGATTTAAAGTGGCGTTACGTGCGGCGAACGTCACATGACGGCTTGTTAAGGACAAAGCTGGGCTTTAAAATAATAACTTGTGTTTCCTGTGTTGCAGTTTATTGAAGGTGACTTTGAGGAATACCTGTTCAAGCTTCAGGACCCGCAGGTAACACAATTAGTGATTTGGTGAAGACAGATCATTGTTGTCGATGCAGCGAAGTTTAAATGTTGCTCTTTGTTTTTCAGCAATGGGTGGGAGAGGTGGAGATCAACGCGCTGGCCGTCATGTACAAGTAAGACTCGTCTAAAATATGCTTTAAAGAAATGGTGCTTTTCTTCTGTGGTTTGACGTGTTTTCACATGAAACAGGATGTCGAGGCGTCGCTGAACATCAGATGTTCACACAATAAAGTCTGACCCTGTTCTTGGAAATAATTGTGATTTTTTTTCAATCATAAATGTGAAGAATGTGTTTCTTCACTCCGTCATGTTTCAAGCTGAGTTTAAAGTATTTCTCTCTCTCTCTCTGTCTTTGTGTAGGAGAGATTTTCTGATCTTCCAGGAAGCCGGCAAACCGGCCGTCAACATCACCGACAACAAACTTCAAGGACAAGGTGAGGCTTTAACCTTTTCTCTCTTTCTGTTCAGCTGCATGTTGTTTTTATTTTTATATTTCCACTCAAACTTTTTTTAAAGATGCTGCAAATGTCCGGCTGAGTTTGGAGAAAATGCTTAAAATCTATAAATAATGGCGTTAACTAGTTACCAGTTTATTAGGTACACCTCAGAAAATAATACACCTGCAATTAAGGCTGCAAATAACAATTATTTTCATTATCTATAAAATAAAACTGAAGTTGACTTTAATTGCTCTTGTATAGTTTCTAATTTGATTTCTATTCTTATTTTATAGACCTAATTATTTATTTCTCTGTATTGATCTGTACTTATTTCTGTTCTTGTCTTGGTGCCACGTCTGAATCTTCACTCTGAGGATTAATTAAGTTTTGACTTTTTTTTGTAAATATTCGTTTTATTGAAAGATGCTCTATTTGCAGTGAATTACAAAATGTAAGATACATAAGCATTTATATTAGTACATGAGAAAATAGATCTAATAGAACGGAAAAGGAAAAATACACGTTATGTATACAGATACACGCCAATGCATTTGTAGAAAAAAGTTAATTATAAACATAATGATGCATCAACTTAAATATATATATATATATATATATATATATATATATATAAAATATAATATAACATATTACTAATAATAAACCTAACCTGTAGTAAAGGAGAACATTAAATATAAATATATTCAATTAAAATGCAGTAGATGACTGAATAAATACACACATACATATAATAATAAATAAATTAAAATAAATAAAATAAATAAACATGTAATTAAAAAAAAATATGCACACATAAATAAATAAAGAAAATAGTGAAAAATGGGCTGAAAAAGCAGCAAATCCTAACATTTCAGAAGCTGGAACGAGTGAATTTTGGTCATTTTTGCTTAAAACGTGACTAAAACGATTTAATCAATTATCAGAATTGTTATTGATT
>NC_051290.1:2163184-2165092 GCF_015220745.1 Sebastes umbrosus
ATTCAGCCCCGACAGATCAATAGTGATATATTATAGCTAAAAAAACAACTGAAATTAATTTTGATTTGACGTATTAGTTTCTTACTCAGTCAACATAGATTCAGTTTAGTTTTTATTCAGTAACAGTTCATTACAAATATTTTTTTCACTGCTTATTTTCGTTTTAGTTTCATTATTAATTTACTATGATAACCCAGATTCTCACGTCTGAGTCCGTTGCAGTCGGCGGGAGGGGAAACGGAAAGAGGAAACGTGTTTTTAAATTGCAGCAAAGTTTCAGATGAATTTGATAAATTCTGTTCATGAAGGAGAAAACTAATATTTCTTCTGTGTTTTTCTAGAAGAGTCCCGTTGAAGAGGTCAGAACTCCGTCTCCCTCTGCTGGAGAACGACCCAAATCCTCCACGCCGCCACTTTCATCCACCACTACTGCTGCTACGAATACTACTATAAATACTACTACAGCCACCGACCCCACCCTCGCTGCTGCTCCGCCTGTCAACTCTGACTCTAATGATCCAAACACTCACTCTTCTGCTTCGGCTGCTACACCCACTGCTCTTCCTCCTCTTCTTCCTCTTCCTCCTGCTGCTACTGCCCCGATCACCAGACCTCCTCCACCAGGTGGCGCTGCTCCTCTCTCCATCCCATCCTCTGCCTCTCTCTTCCTCACCCCGTCTCTCCCCGCTGCTTCATCCCCCCCAGCTCCTCTCGTCCTCTCCTCTTCTTGTCCTTCTTCTTCTTCACTTCCTCCCGTATCGTCCGTCTCCCCTCCTCCTTCTTCGTCACTGCCGGCTCCCACGTTCATCGCTCCCATCGCTCCGTCTCCCGCCGCCGCTACAGGGCTTCCTCCCTCGCTCCTCCCCGCCCGTCTCCTCTCTCCCCCACTCCCCCAGTCCTCCCTTCTTCTATCACGCTGCTCAAGTCCACGAGGCTCCGCCGGCTTCAGCTCCAAGTAAGAAACCTCTTCAGTCAGACTTATTAGTTTCTGGCTGTTGAGTAAAGACTCAACTCTACACAACTCTTTCTGTCACGTCTTCACTAAAGACGTCCTGAAATGTGCATCGTGTCGTAGTTTATGATGGGTTGAGGTTCAATTTGTTGTTTGACACGGCAGGAAGTTAGGACACAATAATCATGTCGAGTTATTTTCTACTAACGTCCCTCCTGGTCCGACCCGTCTTCATGTCTTCTCTCTCTCTCTTCAGACTCTTTGCTGAATACTGGAGGTTCTCTGACGGCACCTCAGACCTTCCAGACCCAGATCTCTGCATCCCAGACCCAGATCTCTGCGTCCCAGACCCAGGCCTCATTAACCCAGGTGGAGAACCAAACCCAGCCTTCTCTGCCCCAGAACACCCAGATCCTGATGCCCCACATGCAGACCGAGGCCCAGTCTTGTCCTCCCTACCTCCAGCACCAACCTCAGCCCCACCCTGAAGTAGCCTCTCTGCCACAGACCCAGACCCAGACCTCCGTCTCCCACCTCCAGCAGACCCAGTACCTCTCACGGTGCCAGTCCGAGGTGGCCCAGGTCCAGTCCTCTCATCCGGCTCCAGGAGCATCCTACCCCCTCACCTCCCAGGCCTCAGGTCCTGCCTCCGTGCAGCCCCATCCTCACCTCCACGTCCAGCCGGCTCAGCCTCCTCACCCCTCACAAGTCCCCCATCCCTCCCTCTCTCTCTCCGCCTCCCATCCCTCCCTCCAGTCCCAGACCCAGAACACCCAGAACACCCAGAACCAAACGGAGTCCCCTCTCCCTCCAGCTCAGCACCCCCAGCCTCACCCCGAGCCTCCGTCACACCCTCCTCCATCACACCCTCCTCATCACCCCCAGCTCCAGTCTGCTCCTCCCCCTCACCACCAGTCCCCCGTCCCAGCAGCCGTCCCCCTGCAGCAGCTGTCCCA